>NC_072831.1:9841591-10019091 GCF_027744805.1 Dunckerocampus dactyliophorus
CACGGAACACGGCGGCAGCCAGGTTGGTGCTCTCTCACACACACACACACACACACACACACACACACACACACACACACATACAGTATGATGGTGATGATGTTGATGTTGATGATGGCAGGCCCGCTTCCTGTTGTCCAAAGTGAATCCGTCGCAAACACACAACAACATGTACGGGTGGGGACAGGTGAGTCAACTGGCCATCAAGCTTGACCTTTGGCCTTGTGTTGACGATCGCTGAGTCATGTTTTTTTTAGGAGTCGGGCGCTCCCATCCTGACAGACGATGTGAGCCTGCAGGTCTTCATGGACCACCTGAAGAAGCTTGCCGTATCCAGCGCCGCCTGAGGTGTCACGTGGTCACGTTCAGCATCACTGGCGGAACGGTTGATTGGTTAATTAATCACTAATCCTTCTTTGGGGGGGCAGTGTTTGCAAGACGCACCCCCACCCCATGCTTGCGGCCATCTTGTTTCTGTGCTTTGTTCAAATAAAGTTTTTCTAGGAGTCGTGGGCTATGCGTGTGTTACCACGGTTACGACTGGCCTCCCTGATGGTTACCTTCCTAACAGTGCAATCATGTGACCCAACATGAAGCAAATCAAGGAACCAAACCCTCCAAAATAAAAGCATGTAACCTGTTTCCATGACAACAGGAGCTCCACTACAGTATATCTCTCCCACAAGCTTGTAACTTCCTGCCATTCTTTAAACACTTCCTTCAGGAAACAGGAAGCATCTGGGTCGCCATGCCAACAAATGCATGTGTGTGTGTGTGTGGTTAGAATGTCAGTGAAAAACACACACTTCCTATCAGGGAGGTTGAAATATTTAGATGTCATTAAGATTAATTAGAGATGAGGAAGCTGCTGATCTTTATCCTGTGTGTGTATGTGTCTGATTTGTTCTAGAAAAGTACATCATTTGGCAGCAACAACAAATGTTAATACTTTAGAATGAAATAACAATTACACAATTATAATTCATCACTGACTTGACTATAAAGTGCATTTAAACATTTAAAAGAAGGAGGAACGTGATTTGAGAGACAAGGTGTGGCGGGAAACGTGACGATATCAAGACACACACTTCCTGCCCGGGGGGGGCGGTTGCTGGCATATGAGAGGGGGAGAGCAGCAATTTGTGTAAAAACACGCAACTCAACGGTTTGAAGGTAAGAAAATTCGCTTTGATTTGTTGTTTTTCAATCAATTTGACCTTTGGAGCAGTTCACGAGTCATTGTACAAAACACTTTAAACATACTTATATGGAAAACCGAATAGTGTGAAAATGTGTCTCTGTAATGTAAAACAAACATGTTCGTAGGAATACCTAATCTGCTGCTGGGCCAATTAAGATGCGACCATCATCAAATCGTATTCACTGCAAGCATTGTTTTTCACGTCATGACATTGATTGTAATCTTTGCAGTGGAAATTGAATGGCATCACATTCACAGACTCCTGACATAAAAAATACATGGGCATTGACACAAACAAGTATTGGCATTGTAAAACGTTGAATTGAAAAACAGAATACATACATTTAAAAAAAATGTGTGGGTATTTTTTGTATTATGACATTTTTTCAGTGCCAATTTTTTACACTAAGTGTCACAGGTTTTTCATGTTCAACGTTTTGTTTCTCAGATACAGTTTTTACACTTCACTGACTGCGTTTTGACGTGAGGGGTGAGGGGAGTGCGGGCAGTCCTTGTAGTGCTTCCAGTTTTGAGCAGAGTATATGCTAGAGCAGGGTATGAAAGGCACATACAGTGTTCCCTCGCTCTATTGCGGTTCACCTGTATCAAAGTTTTTTAGTGCTTTTTTAAAATTATGAACGCTGTCACAACCCTGCCTTTAAGGAGAATTGCATTGTGGGAAGTTGAGTGTGTATGTCTCCCTCCCTCTCTCTCTCTTTCTCTCTCTCCACCCTGTCTCGTCTGTGCACGCCCATTGTTTTTTGTGCCCTGATTGGCTGTAGACCTTTGTCAATCAATCTCCTTGCCATCCTGCCATGTCTCCTGTGTCATCGCTAGTGTGTGGGTTTTTTCCGGGTACTCCGGTTTTCTCTCACATTTTAAAAACATGCATGTTAGGTTAATTAGACTCTAAATTGTCCATAGGTATGAATGTGAGTGTGAATGGTTGTTTGTCTATATGTGCCCTGCGATTGGCTGGCGACCAGTCCAGGGTGTACCCCGCGTATACATTTCACTCCTGAGACCGTGCCTTTTCGTCCTGGCGCCGTTCCGTTGTGCTGTAGCGTTTTTGCATCCTTGTGAAAGCACATTGCTGCAGACGAACCGAAAATTCATTCACAAGCTAGCAAGAGCATTGACAATGGTCTGCAGCCAATCAGGACGCAGAAAACAATTGGTGGTGCGAGGGAAGAGAGAGACACTCAACTTCCCACAATGCAATTCTTCTTAAAGGGCCAGAATTTGAAAAAATGCACCCACGCCCTCTGCCTTAAAAGGAGCTGTACTACGAGACCAACAGGGACTGGCAGGTGTGTGGGTAAATTCTGCCATTTCATTCTTATTCTGCTGGGTGGTGCCAATCATTGTGGTGTCAGATTAGCTGTACTGTTATTGCAGTATTTTCAGAGTGCTAAGCTAACATGGTTGTGCTCCACAGCGCAGTGGGAGGAGTCAAACCATGGCGTCGCTGCTCCGCTGGTTTCAGCTTTGTACTGTCGCCTTTCTCACATCCATGTCAACCGGGTCCAACTCGGAACCGATTTACACAGTCCACCGCTCAGAGGTCTCCTTCGAGCAAGCCCTGCAGGAATGTCAGCCCCACCACCTCGCCACCTTCACCACCCAGCAGGAGCTCGCTCAACTCCTTCACATCCTGTCCAACTCTCATTTTCGACACGCCAAAAGGACTTTCTGGGTCGGACTGAAGAAGGCCAAGAACCAATGTGTGGTTCCATCACTGCCACTCAGAGGCTTCAGGTGGACCACGGACGGGGGTGCGGACGTGCACGAGAGTCAGTGGGAGGAGGAGCCAGAACACACGTGCACGTCGGTTCGCTGTGCAGCGCTTGTCACCACCCAAGTGGACGGGTCCACCGTGACCAACTGGGGTCTGGTCCCGCTTAGCTGCAAGACCCGGAACCCATTCATCTGCCAGCTGGCATCCAGACGGGTTGGACTCCAGGACACAAACGCCACGGCTGACCCAGAATCAACTGAACCTGAAGCACCAGAACCCGCTGCTCCTGAACGCTCAACACCAGAAATGACAGAGCAAGCACCAGCTGAACCTGAAGCAGCAGAACCGGCCGAGCCAGAACCCGCTGAACCATCAGCACCAAAAACGGCTGAGACAGAAGCGCCAAAGCCTGCTAATCCTGAAGAAGCACCAGAAAAGGCTGCGCCAGAACCATCAGCACCAGAAACAGATGAATCAGAACCACCAGCACCTTCTGATCCTGAAGAAGCAGCACCGGCATCGCGTGAGCCAGAACCAGCAGAACCAGAGCCAACAGAACCAACACATCCAACACATCAGGGAAAACCTGATGAGGAGGGACCCCACCCTGGGCCCAAATCTGGGCCTCGCCTGTGTCGCTGGCCTGTTGTGCCTGGAGCACGCTTCCTCAGTCTGGACCCTGACAACAGCAGCAGGATCCAGGTGGACTGCTGGTCCACGGTCCGGCTGGACTTGCACTGTTCGGGTCGGCCCGCCGTTTGGCATCTGCCCAACCGTGCTGCCGCTAATCTGAGCTACGTGTGCGTGCCGTGTGGACCCGGTTTCCTCAAAGACGCCTCGGGTGAGTGCGCGGATGTGGACGAGTGCGCCGGACCGCATGAGTGCATGCACACCTGTGTGAACACGGTGGGCTCGTACACGTGTGTGTGCACCGACCTCAGCGGCCAACAGAACCACGAAGACTCGGCGGAGTGCGCGCCAACCGAGACCGGCGCCGCAGGTCCTTTTTCAGGCGTCCTAGTCCCGACATTGGTGGCCGTGGCGTTGCTGGTGGTCCTGGTGGCGGTCGTCTTGGTGACGCTCAAGTGCTGCCTGCGGAGGCGGGCCCATAAGCACAGAGAAGGCCCCGCCCCAAACAAGATGGCGACCTGAACAGATGAAAGGTCACTGACTACACCACACTGATGCACACCGGACTAAAGTAACCATCTAGAACACAGGTTACGGAACATGGATTACTGCGTTGGGGAATCCCACGGCTCCGCGGTAAAGGAATGATGTATTTTTACAGCAGTTCAACATAACTATGAATAACAAGCAATCAAATCAGCACTGTGATAAATGAACAGGAATAGGAGGAGATGCTGCAAGGTTAAAGTTGTTACTGTTGTCGTGTTATGATGTGTTATGCTAGCATGTTATAATCAGTCAGGGGAGGCAGTCATGTTGAAAAATAAAAAAGCAAAAAATGATAACATCAAATATTCATATTTGTCCATTGAACTGTGTTGTAAATGTATTTTCTGTATGAATTTACGGAATGTATCGTTGTTAACATTTGCTTAAGTACAAAATGCTGAATTTTCACATTTGCTGATGAAATACAGGGTAGAAACCTGGGGTGAGGCTGCCGGGAGTCGTTACTCCCTTCATTAGTGCGCAACGGAGCAACCGTGTGAGCGCACTGCACTGCATGCACTGAATGCCCACTTCTGATTGTCAGCATGTCGTATGCAGCGTTTGCAGAAACATTTATTCTACACCATGACTTTCTCCAGCCTGTGTCTGTGTCTTTAATGTAAGTGTGACATCATTGTTATTCCTAATCGGACAATAAAATACAGAGAAATCAAACAGAGAGGAGCGCAGTTCCCCTTCCTCTGGCAATGAGCTGGCAGGTGCTTGTTGCTGCCGTCTTTCTACAGCGAGGCACAGCTACGGTGGCCGGGAAGTGCAAAACAATGCCACAAAACAGCTGACAGACTATTAAACGGAAACAATATTGAGGAGGACTTTCAAAAACGAGGTAACAGAGGGTTTCCCGGAGGTTAGGAGCTTGGACTTCATATGGCAGTATCAGGTAAGACCACACATGCTATACTAATGTTCTACCGTAATTATTATTATGTTATACTACCGTATGTTGTATTACCATGTGATATGTTGTAATGGTATAACACTGCTATCTCATACAAGTAATAGTATAACAGACTAATTAGTATTTTATCACGTCTTATGTCATTTAATAGTGTATACATGAGTATAACATAGTACTGCAGACGATAGTAGAATGTTATTCTGATCCCTCAGCAGCCTCACGTTGTGATGCAGTGACGGTGGCTCGCCAGCAGGTGGCACAGTCCACGTGACAATCATCACTTGAGGTCACGTGTCAATCAACACGTCACCTGAACCTTCACCCCATGCTTGGTGCAGGTCATGACCAGGCAGTCGGGGGCGCGGTCAGGTGTCAGGCGCTATAAGCAGGGAGCGTTTCATTGACGTCATCATGCAACAAAATGATTGACAGGCATGTAAATAAACTTGTGTGGCCACCAAGAATAACAACAATCATAATATTAATGCTATTGCTATAACAATACGTTATCTCATAAGCGCAGAAATAAGTTAATATTTAGAAGTGACAATGTTAAAATTAATAGATTAAAAAAATAAAAGTAATAACGGTAATATTATTATAAGTGTCGAAATAAAGGTTCATTTTTAGAAGTGACAATCTTATAATTACGTTTTTAATTGTAGAAATCGTAGCAATAGAAATAAAAGTCAATGTTAAAAGTGGCAATATATAATTCATAATTATGTTTTTGATATAAGTAAAAGTAATAATAGTAATGTTATAGCCATATAATAATGTTTAGACGTGACAGTTATAATTAGTAATGACAATAATAATGAATTGTAGAAATAAAGTCATATAAATAAAAATGAATGTTTACAAGTGACAATGTTGTCATGAATAATCATCACCATAACAACATTAATAATAATAATAATAATAATGATTGTTGCTGCTATTATGCGATGGATGTTTACTGAAGGCACGTGGAGGAGGAGGCTTGAACCTCCTTCATCATCATCATCATCATCATCATCATCATCATCACCATCACCATCATCATCAGGAGGAGCTTGTCACCTCACTGAGTCTCTGTCCACCTCCTGTGAGCCTCACCTCGACCAGCACGAGCACCTGGAGCAGCAGCAGCAGTTGCGAGCAGGAAAGAGCATGCTGGGCGCGGTGAAGATGGAAGGCCACGACGCTCCAGACTGGAGTTACTACAGCGAGGAGGTCAGTCTTCCTTTTCACGCTCATTTCACGCTTCGTTGAAGCCCCCAAAAACGCACCCGCATCCGATTCTGATCTTTCTAAAGCGCCACACTAATTAGAACTTCATCACAACTTTTAACTTTCACGTGGTCGCACTGAGCTACAATTTCTTTATATAGTATATATATATATATATATATATAAATAAGACATTGCAGTAAAGTTTCTTTTGAGTTCGTTGGATTTTATTCAAACTGAACGACTCAAACCTTAAATATTGTTATTACAATAATGATTCATATTAAGTCAAGTTGATAAAACTGCAGTCCGATGAAAGAAAGAAACGATCCAAAAGAGAAAATATTGGCGTCCAAATACTAAACAAAAAAGGTTTGTTACGCGTTAAATGTGACATTAAATACATCAGTTCATTTGAATTGAATGCCTCCGTTAAGTCTAATTAATTAGTTGGCATTAAGGACGAGGTGAAATAATAAGATACCCGAAATATGAAATAATAGCTAAACAATTGATGGATTTATTTACGCCCGTTTTTCACGTTTCTTTTGTGAATTTACGTCCCGTCAAACATTTGTCTTTTTGTATTTTTTAATTTCAATTCATTGTTGTCGCTTTTTTTGTATTTTTAATTTCAATTCATTGAGGGGGGAAAAAGCTGCGATTTATTATGAAGAATATTATCATTAAAGCGATGTTTATTTTTTAATGATGTAGACGTTCAGGAGAAACTCGTTTTACTTTCAAACGACGTCGAAGAAACACTAACTCAATTAAAACGGGGTCGAGCGTTTTCTTCCAGGCGTTTGACAACATTTTTATATGCATTCAAAAAAACCCCATCAATCAATACAAATACGTCGTTTTAAAGCATCAAACCTTTCATAAGTGGTAAACGAATCACACTTCGACAAAAAAAATCAAATGAACACAAATGTTGTGAACGCTTTCAGACATCCAACTTGTATATTTGATTAAAATGTTAGTATGAGCGACGTTAAACTTCATTTCAGTCATTTGACAAATGAAACTAAATTAGTATTTACTGGCGTCATACGTCTCACAGGGAGCTCTTTTTTTCCATTCTTATAGTTTATCATTTTTTATAATCTTATTAGATATCATTTCGAATGAATAGTTCTGATCATCTCTCATTATTAGGTTTTGTAATTTCTTATTAATTGTTCTTATCTTTAACTAATTCTTATCATCTTTGATAGTGCTTATAATCTTTAACAGTTCGTATAATCCTTAATAGTTCTTATAATCTTTGATAGTTTTTATATCCTTTTTTATAATATTTAGTAAATAGTTTAGCATTTTAAATGAACAGTTCTTGTAATATTTTCTAATTCTGATTTTAATATTCTTTTTGTAATATTTAGCAAATAGTTTTGCATGTTTTATTAATAGTTCTTAGAATCTTTCATGAATCATTCTTTTCGTTTTAAGTTTTTATAACCTTTCATTAAGTTAGTTGTTCAAGGTTCACATGATAGTTTTTAAACTCCTTAATTCTAGTTGTACTTAATAGTTATTCAAATATCTAATTAATAGTTCTTACAGGTTTTCTTAAAAGTTTTTACAGTCTTTAGTTAGTAGTTGTTAAGAGTCTTGAGTTGGTAGTAAGAGTTCGAATGAATAGAATGTTTAGATACTTCTTATAGTATTTACAGTATCGTTTTTGCGATAGTATTTAGGCAGCAGTAGTAGTCCTGACTTGTTAGTTCTTAGGCCATACTTCAAGTTGATGCCACAGGAGGGCACCATCACACGAGTTGGGTCCAAGACTTTGATGGACAGAGGTTGCAGACAGAAGCACAAACATGACGGACACACATGAACACAACACTGACGGATAAACAGTGAACAATGAAGTGTGTGACGTGTTGGACACACACATCAACACAAGTTGAGTTCATCTGATGTGGACTCCATCTGAACACCTTTGACCTCCAGCCACCACGATGATGTCTTTCAAATATGAACACCTGAGAAACCGATCAATCAATCAGACGCTCTCTGTCAAAGTAATCAATGGGTTCCAGGTCTTCCTGCGTAACGGGTTGCCACTTCCTGTGGTTTCAGGTCTACTCCCCGATGGCGGCGGGTCTCGGGATGGGTGCTGTGTCAAGCTACATGTCCGGCAGCGGAACGGCGTCCACCTCTTTCAATATGCCATACAGCGGCCCCAGCATAAGCCCCGCCCCGGTGTCAGGGATGGGTGTGTGCAGCCTCAGCAGTGGCGCAATGGGCGGGACTCTGAGCCCGTCCTGCATGAGCTCGGCGACGGCCCAGCAGACTTCCTTGGCCCTGAACCCATACGGCGGCGCGAGTCCGAGCGTCAACGCCGGCACGGCGTACAGCGGAGGCGGCGGGCTGAACCGAGGCCGCGACGGCAAAGCATTGAGGAGAAGCTACCCGCACGCCAAGCCGCCGTACTCGTACATCTCGCTTATCACCATGGCAATCCAGCAGGCGCCTGGCAAGATGCTGACCCTCAGTGAGATCTACCAGTGGATCATGGACCTGTTCCCGTACTACCGGCAGAACCAGCAGCGCTGGCAGAACTCCATCCGCCACTCGCTGTCCTTCAACGACTGCTTTGTCAAAGTCTCACGCTCGCCCGACAAACCCGGGAAGGGGTCCTACTGGACCCTGCACCCGGACTCTGGTAACATGTTTGAGAATGGCTGCTACCTGCGGCGCCAGAAGCGTTTCAAGTGTGACAAGAAGGTCCAATCGGAGGGCAGGAAGGAGCGAGGGGGCGGAGCCTCTCCTTGCAGGGAGACCCTAAAGCCTCCCGGACTCTCAGACACGTCCTCACTGGCGTCGTCCAGCCGGGCGGGGCTACCCGGCTCGGACACCAAGGTGTCAGGCTCTCAGTTGCTGTCGTCCTTGTGCCTGCCGCCGCACGCGCACATGCACGTGCATGAGGCCCAGATGCACCTCAAAGGCGACGCCCACTACGCCTTCAACCACCCTTTCTCCATCAACAACCTCATGTCTTCAGAGCAGCACCACAAACTGGACCTGAAGGCCTACGAGAGCCTGCAGTACTCACCCTACGGCACCGGACCCGCCATTGGCACCAGGACGGTCGAGTCGCTGGAGGCGTCGTACTACCAAGGGGCGTGTCCCAGGGCGCTCCTCAACACCTCCTAGTCCTCACTTCCTGTTCCAGGCTTTGCATGCCGCCTCACTATGGGACTTCCTGTTTGGACTTATTGGACAGGACACAAACACGTTCCAAAAACATTCACCTCCACGTGCACGCGGTCGTGCACGCTTCCATCATGTTGATGTTTGGGGTCAAAGGTCAGAGGTGTGACTGCAGGGGTCATGACCTCCTGATGAATAAAGATCAATAGTGTGCATGACATAAACAAGTAAAAAAAAGAAAACGTTTTAACTTATTCTGCTTTTCAAAATAAAACATTTCATTCGTTTTTTTTCACTTCAAAATGGACAGACATCTTTATTCATCATTTATAATCAATATTTCATTTTATTTACGCCACTCATTATTTCTATTTCTTTACACAGATGCGCGCACACACACACACACACACACACATACACGCACACATGTCCTCAGTGAATTTTCTCACCTCTTCAGTTTTTAATGTTCCGATTCACAACTTTATACACACACACACACACACACACACACACACATGAAAGTAATACAGTATATTTATGTAGTATTTATTTCCTATTGTTACTTATGATACTATATTTACTATGATTCTATCACTTGAGATCAATTAGAAATATTTCAAATGTTCCATTTTCATGATCATGACTTGATTGGATATTTAATATGATGTATTATCATTTTCTGCTGAAAGCTTTCGTGCCGTGAACATTCTGGGCGTCCATATTTGACAGGAGCTAATTGGCCTAATAAGTGACAAGAGATGACCACAAGCAGAATGAAAAGCATGAAGTGTCAGAGGAGAAGGTGGAGTGGATCTTTGTTGATCTCCATGAGAAACTGACAATATCATCAGCGGACTGAAAGAACCTGCAAGTGTGCAGTCCAATAAAAGGGGGCTGGGGGGGCTCTAAACAGAGCATATGGTCAGAGCGAGGTTGGACGAGTCCTCCACTGGCGGCGGCTGAAGGCCCCCACAGTTGTTTAAGAAAGGGCGGCATGGACCTTCTGGTGGAAAAGACTTTGAAAGGCCTGGGGGGCACGGCGGAGGGGCGCTATGTGTGGGGGGGAGTCACTGGGGGCCTTTTGATGGGGATTGGAATTAATGACGTGCAATAAGACAACAATCACACCATTGTGGACACACACGAAAAGAGCAAAGACGTCCTTTCACAATAAGAGCACAAGGGCATTCAAAAGGGGAGGCGTGGTGGGCGGGGCCAATGCACTTGCTTCAAACAACAGGATGACATGGACTGAGAGGCTGGCTTTTGTTGACCAGATGGACTGTCAGCCATGCAGCCAAACGTTTGAGTGACATCAAAGTGATGATGTCCAAAGTGAACTCAGCCAGGTTCTGATACCACAAGAACCCTAACCTCCCCACTTGATGTCAAAGGTCATGCCAAGAGCTCCTCAAGGAGGGATTCAAGCACTTCTTCAAGAACTTCTTTATGAGGTTCTTCATAAAGTTCTTCAAGAGGGTCTTGTTGGTGTTAGTGTTAGCTAGGGACACAAGCGGAGCCCAGATTAGTTGGACGGTTCTGTCCAACTAAGTTGGCGTCCGTCAATCACAGGTGGTGAGAAATTGAGATGAACAAACGTTGTCTTTCTTCCCAACAAGAAGATTAGCAGCTGCAGGATTAAGAGCGGGACACCCAAGTTGACGGTGAGTGGTCCACTGTCGCCATGGTGACCACAAGGCCAGCCCAGAGGGGCTTGGGTGGCGGCGGGGCGCTCCAGAAATGGAACTTTTAAACTTCGTATGCGGAGTAGGACTTCAGAAGGTTGACAACACAAGTGACAGTGAGGTGAAAAAGTCTCGTGCGTCTAGGGACACAAATCTTCCACAGGAAGCTTCCTGAGGACAAGCACATGGACAACATGGACAAGGGACAAGTGGAGGGAGGGAGGACGTACGCACACAAATATTAAAGACAAGAATCATAGCAAGTTGACAAAGTTTTAATTTGAAGCTTTGTCACCAAATAATACACACTCTCCAATCCCAAATAAGACAATCAACAATATTTGTCACATGACGACTTTGTGACAAAAGATGACATCATTGAATCGATCAAAAAAACAGCAGCCAATCAGACGACAGCTCGCAGACTTCCTGTTCCAACTTTTTTCCTCAAAACGTCCACAAGACGCTCCAACCTGAAAAATAATGATTTCATAAATGTGCGACTCAAACTACACCTACTGATCATAAGTATTGATCCATACCACATCCATGCATGCATGGGAGGTGAGAAAGTGACTTTACAACTTCAGAGTCAAATTTAAACTTCTAATAAGGAAAAGCACTCCCCCCCCCTTGAGCAAACACTCGTCTCTATTCACCAACTCAGTCTTTTCGCAGCTGCCCCTGCCCCCCCACTGGCAGCCAAATTAGAGCAGAAAGCCGCAGGTTTGAGGCCGGGAGGACGGACGACTTAATCTGTTTTCATCAGGAATCTCATCCCTTCATCTTCAGGCTGATGAGACAGGAAGCGGCCGTACAACAACTCACGTTAGGCGGCGCCGCCGTCAGACGGATTAGCTTCCTGTGACAAAGCCGACGTCTGAGGAATATCAATGATGTCATACTTTTAACGCCAGACACACCTGTTTGACCTTCACCGTGACGACTCGTCTCATTCTTTTAGTTATTAAGGGTAACGCTAACGACTTCATTAACACATTAACATCAACATACAACATTTTGAGGCGTGCCTTGCCCAATCGTGTAGTAACCATACACACTGTATACAGTATATCAAATAAAACAATTAAAATATTTAATCACATTTTGTCCATAGTTTTATCTATAAGAAGTAGGGATGTAAATCTCTTTGTGGTAATAAAGAAGCCAATTCTATAAAAGTGGCATTCTTAAAGCATTTTTAAATGTGTAAAAGAGTAAGTAAGTAAGTATCATATCCCCAAGCATGCTGTAAGGCACGGGTCCAAAACCACCGGGCCGCGGGAAAGGTTCAGGCACAATGATTAAAAGGAAAGAAGAAAAAAAAAAAGAGACTTAAAAAAAAAATCATTTGTAAATAACTACATCGAATAAAATTTAACTACATCAAATGTTATGTAAAGGGATATCCATTTTGGAAATATGCGCCATTATTGTATTCAAAAAATAATATACAGTTAGAAATCCTGCAGTTTTTGCATGTTTAACGCACCATCTAACCTCTCCCACGCTGCACAGATAGACTACTATACTGTATTTCCCCCCTTTTTCTTTCACCTCATATTGGTGATATTGCTGAAACTATGTGGGAATACATAAAGGTAAGATGTGATGACCTTACTGAGTGCTAATGTGTATATTTGTGCGGTGCACCTCTCCAAAAAACAAAGTCCAGGCTCATACTGGTGGATGGTGGTCTGTATTCATTTAGTGCTTTTAATCTGATGTTGCTGCTGTCATAGTTTTACACAAAACATAATAAATAAGACAAATTAGATCGCTATAATGTACACATGTTTTGCTTCTGAGTTGAAAACCTTTCCCCGTGACTAGCTAGTGCGCTGCTAATGCTATTTACATCCATTCTCGTCTTCAGCCATGGTCACATTGACAGAAGGCCCCACATAGCTGTCCGCGTCTTTGCCTGCCGGTAACTAGCAGCTCAGAACTCAAATTTTAGCCCGCAGTTCAAAGCAAAAAATCAGCCGAGGGACATCTCTCATCTAAAAAACACTCGTTAGTTGGGACACTCGTATGCCAAGGTACCACTGTATACTGTAAATGACAATTTAAAAAAATACCGGCAGTGCTTCACCTTCTCACTTCTCTCTGGCAGTTGATGTTGGCACTCTGTAACAACTCACCTCACAGTCACAGTAGATACAAACAACTTTGGTCTTGTTGTGAGAGCCATCTGCCAGGGCTTTGAAGCTAAACCTACCACTCAGAATACCCTATCTTTCCATTTCTGCTCAATATTTGTTGTCGGCTGTGGCTCCCCATCCACCACTGCGTTTCCTCAATCTTCGGTGTGGGCCGAGGGTCAAACAGGACTTGTGCATTTTAATCGCAGGTCAAAAAAATACTTCCGTTAAAGGAAACTTCCGTTAACGCGTTAACTTTGATAGCCCTAGCGTGTGTGTGTGTGTGTATATACATACATACATACACACACACACACACACACTGACACACACACACATATATATATATATACACACATATATATATATATACTGTATATATACACACACACACACACACACACATATACATATATATGTGTATATATATATATATATATATATATATATATATTACAGGGTCAGGCAAAATGATCTGACACATTTGTAGGTTAAATAAAAGGCAAATAAAGTAAAGAAACAAAAAAGGGTTTTTATTTTCGAAAGGTACATATAATGCCATTTTTTTCATATAATGTCATTTTGCTTCGTTTCTTTTTCAGTTGCTGCCATGAATTGGACTGATGAGCATCGCGCTTTCATTGTGGAAACGTTTATCAAAACAAACAAATCTGTAACTGCAACACAACGAGCGTTCCGTTTGCACTTCAATCTTGGTAGACATGATCCCGTACCAGCTCCAAACACCATCTTGTTATGGGTTACCAACTTCAGAGCTACTGGATCTGCATTGAGTGTGTGGACAAGAATGGATCCCATTTGACTGATTTAATTTTTAAAACATAATGAAACAGAATGGTATTATATGTACTTTTCAAAAATAAAAACACTTTCTTGTTTCTTTACTTTATTTGCCTTTTATTTAACCTACAAATGTGTCAGATCATTTTGCCTGACCCTGTATATATACAGTATATAAATACAGCTATACATACTGTATCTGAATATACATACACGCACGCGTGCACACACACACGCACACAATACCTGCACACTCTCTCGCTGGCCTCTCGTTCCGCCTCCTGGCAACGCACAAGCTCCGCCTCCAAGCTCTGCTTGTCCTTTGCTAGCTGCTGCAGCTGAGCCAGCAGGGGTGGAGCCTGCTGAGGGCCATCAGCTGGGACTGGGGGAGGAGACTTGACAAGTTGCAAAGCGCTGAAAGAAGATTGCTTTATTTTGAATTCTGCCGCACACAGGTGACGTGGTCATGAAAAAAAACTTGATGTTTTCTATTGATAACGGATTGATAATGTATTGATCCAGCATTTGGCATGATAGTCAATGGACTTTCATGCACTGTTTTACCGTTCATGTCTTACAATGTGTTACATTAAAACTGTTTTAATGTTAATTGTTACTCGTGTAAGACACAGTACCTCACAAAAGTGAGTACACTTACATGATATTATATTACATGATATTTTTTCATGGCACAACACTGAAGAAACTACACTTTGATACAATGTGAAGTAGTCAGTGTGCGGTGAGGTTCATGGCTGGTGAGGCACTGACTCCTTTGGAATTTTTTTTATGTTAACACAGCTTGCTCATTAAGAGGATAACTAAAACAAAAAAAAAGACAACAATTCACTTTGGTTAAAAAAGGTTTTCAGATACTTCTTAGACCCATTTTTTTTTGTATAAACTGAAAAACATTTGGGTTCTTACCTTTTATTTGAATATGAAGTACGTGCAACCTTTTCTCCAGGAATAGCTCTGATACTTTGTTGTAAAAGTCTGATCACCTCCTGGTGATCAGACGCCCCCACCCCTTCAGGATGCAGTGGTACTGCAAGAGCCGTATGACATTTCTATGTATTTTAGTGTCTGATTATTGTCACATTTCCATTAAAATACATTACACAGGCTGTAACTCGTGGGGTATAATAAACGTTTCTGCAACATTTTAGTATTGGAAACATGCAGGCGCCATTCTCTAACTCAGTGTGCATTCAGACAGTAGGCGGAGTTTGCGGACTAAGCCCAGAAGCCACGCTCATGGTGGCCTTACCTTCGGATTCTCTGTATTTGATCAGGAAATCTGCAAATTCAGCGACTTTTTTTACTTAAGAAAATGGAAATGTCATGTTGAACTTGTAGTGACCAGTACGGCAGAATGCGAGAGCCATAACACTAAATCTAACACAGCAGCTTCCCATTCACACCTATGACCTTTTAATACTAACAAGTCACATGACACAGGTAAGAAAAAATGGCGAACTGGTCCCATTTTGTACAGTTTAGCATAGGGGTGTACTAATTTTTGTTGCCAGCGGTTTACATTGTGTGTTACACAGTTAACCAAACCGTACACTGACTACTTACTTTACATTGGATCAAAATGTCGATTATTTAGTGTTGTCCCATGAAAAGTTATCCTAAAGTATTTGCACAAGGTACTGCGTGTAATGGAAAGCTCAAGAGTAACCCAAAATAATAGACTACTGATGAGCAATGTTCCCTCTAAGCTGCGGCCCAGCGTTCTCAGCACACCTCAAATTTATGCAACGCACAAAATAAAATCTAAAAATAATATCTAACATGAACTGTAAATAAAATAAAGACATAATTTATTCTGTACCCTTTTGCAATGCAACTCCGTGAGTGACAGGCGACAAAAGCAGTAACAACATATAACACAATGACAAACGCTCTCCAGCCAGTGCTAAGATTTATTTTTACTTACGCAGCCAATAAATTCATTAACAGCGCGTTAAGTAGTATGTGCAGCTGTTGTCCAGGTTAGCGTACAGCTAATGAGACAGCGGAGCTGAGAGAGCTGCAGTGTTGCTTGCTGACCCGTGTTATAGCGAAACGAACGGGCAGTACCACATCTACACACCAAGCCAAAGCGCTTCGTTTAAGGTGGACTGGAAGATGGGAATCTAGGTAACATTTTTTATTTTTCGAATGAGAAAGGGCTGCTCTGGAAAAACGCGCTGCAAAGCTAAAGCAGCAAGTGTGGACTGAATGGCATGTGTAGCTCAACCGTGCATGTAGTACTTGCTTTCATTTTGATGACCGGATTTACCGGAGACGGGAAGTTTTACGTCTACTTTTCCCAAGTGTTGCCGAAGATACCGGAAGACGGTTGTTTTTTCGGTAGACATTTTAAAATTACTTCTTTTTTTTTTTTTATTAAGACAAAATTAAACATGTACAACAAATATGGCATCAATTTCAAGTAAATTTCCAGGATGAAATAGTGCCACAACAGGCTGTTGCAATGATAAAATAGAGGTTTCATACAAGATTGAGATCATTAATTGGAAAAGATAGTTCTACAGCTTGTTTTGTCTGAAGTTGACAAAAAAAAGAAAGCTACGTTGTGAAATACACCTTTTGAACCCACTCATATCCAAAATACCTTAGAATGGAAGCTCAAGTTCTCAGGTTTTGGACAGGTGTGATACTACAAGTGTGCATGTCTGAGATCCATGGAATGCTCAGGTCATATGTATGTATGCTCAGACACTTGAAAAGTTAGAAGGAATATTGCTGATGAGGCTTACTTAATGTATTCAATGTACTGTTTTGCCATGTAAATATCATCTCATTAAATATGGAGGAGTCAATTAAGAGTCACATGATGACAATCTGACCTGGGATTGACTTGTAGCACATGCTCGCCCTCCAGTCGCTTCTTGTCAACCACGGCTGCGTCTCGCTCTCCCTGAAGTTTGATCAGCTTGTCCTGATTAGACGAAACCAAATGAGCAACTTTAAGAGTTCATGTGTTAACTTCTTAGCAAACGTCCTCTTCTTGCAGAGCCACTGTGCTCAAAACAATTTACCGTTCATTAAGAGGAGATCAACATCTTGATCTTCATTCAATAAAGGCTTCATTAAGCGACTCATTACATATGCGTCAACTTGACTTTTACATCCTGAACGACAGTTTTTAAACATCAATTTGTAATGAAGCACAATTCATTCATTCATTAACACTTCACAATGCCTCTCATCTCATCTCCAGTTTCCTCAATTCCTAGCCACTAGTTTCCTGTTCCTTCACCTCTCGCCTCCTGTTTCGTCAATTCCTAGCCACTCTCTTACTGCGTTCTCACCTCTAGCCTCCTGTTTCCTTATCTCCTCTTTCCTCAATTCCTAGCCACTAGTTTCCTGTTTCTCCCCTCTTGCCTCCTGTTTCCTTATCTCCTGTTTCCTAGCACCTAGTTTCCTGCTTTCTCGCCTCTTTTTTCGTAAGCAAATGTCTTGTGTTTCCTTCCAGGGCATCGGGTCCGTCCTTCGCTGAGGGAGCCATGGTGTCACTCAGGACAGGAAGTGTGGATGTGGCGTCCAGTGGGGATGAGAGAGATGACCGTGCTATGCTAATGAGCCCTCATGAAGAGGAAGGAAAGAAGGGTCAGTGTGTGTTTTATCCAGCAGAGTCAGACGAGTGGCTTCAAACGAGTCCCCACACGTTAATGGCAGTAATATGCAAATGTGGTCATCCGAAAGCATGTGAGTCGACCTTTAACATAACGAGTTAGGGTCGTGGGAGGTGTGTGTGTGTGTGCATGTGTGTGTGTGTGTGTGTGTGTGTGTGTGTGTGTGTGTGTGCGTGCTGGGGGGCAGGGGGGGGGGCACAGGTGGATGTTTAAGGTGAGGAGTTACACCACAAACAATGGTTTCAATGAAGCATCTCAACTAAACCTTGATATGGTGCAATGGGCTTCAAGCCGTGGCCCGTGTCAGCATTTGGACTGAACGTCAGCTGTTAAATTAAAACCGTCTCCAGGCACTAATCCCACCCCTCCCCCCCGACTCTCATTAAGGGACTTGGAGCGCTACATTAATAACAAAATGTCATATTTCCGCAGCAGGAAACAGACGGAGCCTAAGTGCACATAACTCAGTCAAAAAAAATAAAAATATGATGAAGACATCATCATTATCATCATAATTGTCATGTGTGTACCTTGCTCGCCCTCTGCTGTCTCTCCTGCATCACTTCCTGTTCAAGTCGTCGACACTGCAGACACAAAGTTGACACAAACACATGGTAACATTATCTTCATCTACAGGAAGGTCTTATTGGTGGGAATGCAACTGGCAACATGCAGCAGCACACATTTAATAAGCTTGTAATGATCTGATATTAACTGAATAAATACACAGCAACATCATTTTCATCAATGACAGGAAGGTCATGAACTTATTGGTGGGAATTGAACTAGCAACCTGCAGCAGCACACATTTAATAAGCTTGTAATGACCTGATATTAACTCAATAAAGGCAGGGCTCCCCCTCTTTTCTAATATTTCCCACAAGTCCCAGCAGCGGCGGGCAGATAATCCCTGAGAGATGAGGAGAGGGAGCAAGGGATGGCAAGCAGCGGGGGGGAGGAGAGGAATCCTCCAGCATGGAGTGTTCTCTCTCTTCTTCTCCGGCGGGGATTACGCTCGCATTGAAACATATTTGAGGCGCAAAGGCGGAATTAAGGTTTTACTGTGGAGGGGTGGTGTTAATGCAGAGGGGCGGGTGTTAAAAGATGGCTGACACTAGCAGGACTTAGCGGCGTGCTAGTCGTTGAGTTGGATGCCATGGGTTAATGGAGCGATGGTGGAGGCCGAGCGAGGACAGGCAAAGATGGAGAAAAGGTGAATTAAAACCACATCTTTTTTTATTTTGTCAAAACACAACACATATTTCTCTCCTTACATTGCGCCTTTACATTTAACCCATTTTTGCTGTTTTTTCATTTTATTTGTACAATGTGCAGTGGGCCAAGAAAACAACTAAGCCTCGGGCAGCAAACGGCCCGTGGGCTGCACTTTGGACAACCCTGCTTTTACAGCAAAATAGCTTTTTGGTTTGTCTCATAAGAAATGTGTGACAATATCTCATGTTTTTAAACCTTAACAACACAACATGAAGTTACTTGACTTAAAGTGCTCATGTCACCAAAGACATGTTAATCTTGTTATTTTTGCCCTTTATTTACCCTTTTTAGACTGAAAAACAATCCTGTTGGAGACTGGAGAAGGAGGAAGTGATGTCATTTTGAGAACGCTTCTTGGAAATACGCATAGAAAACAATGGTATCATATTGTTGTGGTGCATTTTTTTTTTTAGATTTTCTGTTGTTGTTATATATATATATTTTTTGATATTATGCCAGCTCGTTGTGTGGCAAGCTTTTGCTCGGACACTCGTGCAGATGGAGTAAGTCAGTTCACACTTCCAAAAGACGCCACTCGCCGCATTAAAAATTCTTTGGTAATATGTTTGGCACATTTCGAAAACAGTTACTGTCCCTGAGGTAAAGGAAAGATTGGGGCTGAATGTGTATTACAGGTGCTTCAACCATCAGCTGTCCTGAGTATCTTTCCTCGACTCACGACTGTGATCTGTGAGTGAAAACACAATGGAACAAGTTTGACCATGGAACAGCATGCCAAAGTGGCAGTAAGTAAATCCAATTTTTTTTTACAGATACAGTGGTGTGAAAAAGTGTTTGCACCCTTCCTGATGACTTTTTGTTTTTTTGCATGTTTGTCACACTTAAATGCTTCAGATCATCAAACAGATTTGAATATTAGTCAATGACAACACCACTGAACACAAAATGCAGTTTTTAAATTAAACTTTTTGTTATTAAGAGCGCAGCGATGACACATCGAAGAGGTCACAGAAGACCCAACAACAACATCCAAAGAACTGCAGGCCTCACTTACCTCAGTTAAGGTCAGTGTTCATGACTCCACCATAAGAAAGACACTGGGCAAAAACGGCCTACATGGCAGAGTTCCAAGACAAAAACCACTGCTGAACAAAAAGAATGTTAAGGCTTGTCTCAATTTTGCCAAAAAACATCTTGATGATCCGCAGGACCTTTGGGTAAATACTCGAGACGAGACAAAGTTGAACTTTTTGGAAAGTGTGTGTCCCATTACGTCTGGCGTAAAAATAATGCTGCATTTCAGAAAAAGAACATCATACCAACAGTAAAATATGGTGGTGGTAGTGTGATGGTCTGGGGCTATTTTGCTACTTCAGGATCTGGAAGACTTGCTGTGATAAATGTAACCATTAATTCTGCTGTCTACCAAAAAATCCTGAAGGAGAATGTGTGGCGAACTGTTCATGACCTCAAGCTGAAACCAACTTGGGTTCTGCAGCAGGACAATGATCCAAAACACACCAGCAAGTTCACCTCTGAATGGCTGAAGAAAAACAAAATGAAGACTTTAGAGTGGCCTAGTCAAAGTCCTGACCTGAATCCTACGGTGATGCTGTGGCATGACCTTAAAAAGGTGCTTCATGCTGGAAAACCATCCAATGTGGCAGAATTACAACAATTCTGCAAAGACGAGTGGGCCAAAATTCCTCCACAGCGCTTTAAGTGACTCAATGCAAGTTATCAGGTTTAGGGGGCTTTTTCACAAAGGACTATGTAGGATTGGATTTTTTTTCTCCCTTAATAATAAAAAGTTTCATTTAAAAACTGCATTTTGCGTTCAGTTATGGTGTCATTGACTAATATTTTTAATTTGTTTCATGATCTGAAACATTTAAGTGTGATAAACAAAAAAAAATAAAGAAATCAGGAGGGGGTTAAAAACTTTTTCACACCACTGTATTTCTAGATATTTTCTACAAACCTTGGAATAATATGGGTTTTCATCCGATTGTGTTATACCAGATATCAGAGGTGGTCGATCAACAATCACTACTGAAACAAACAACCACACCAAAACAAGTCCCTCATTGCACAAACAGCGGCTCTGCCCCTCCCTTTTCCTTGCTCATCCAATCATCAGTCAGGACACAATTACAGCCTCACAAAGTACAACTTTCAAGCAGCAAGGAATGAATGAACAGAAATATTTTCAAAAATGCACATTTGCATAATTTATCAGCGCTCATGTGACATTTGATCAAAATCTGACCGTGCTCAATACAAATTTTAAATGGGCTTTGGGATTTTGCCCGCCATGAGATTGAGTTCAACACCCCTATTAATCTAACAACACACTGCTCCTCAACATGACTATTATAAATAATAACACACGTAATAATAATAACTCACTCTAACTGCCTCTTCATGAAGCCTTTTTACCATGCACTTTTGAATAAATCATTTGTGTTCTTCTAAAGTGCACGCATGCACAATGCAAATATTGGAGCTAACGAGCTGCAGGGCGAGCTAGAAGACAAACATGTAGAGAGAGCGTGAAAGAGGGCGTCACCTTGGCGAGCGACCTGTCTCTCTCGTCCATCACGGCCTTCATTTCCTGACTTGTGATGTCGTGACGTCTTTGCGTTGCCTGCCGCACACGTTCAACCAGGGCGGAGCCAAACTGCGTGACCTCCTGCACGGAGGCAGAGTCACAAACACGCTGAAGGAGTTCCTCTACTTCCTGACAAACACAACAACGGAGTTACTAACCCAACCCTAAACATGGTAGACAATAAAAAACTTGACTTACCAAGTCACAGTCTTCCAAGGTCCTCGTGTCAAAGTCACACCTATACATGCACGCGCACACACACGCACACACACACACTTTGATTACGTGACATGTTGCCATTTTTTTCTAGTATAGTACAGTATATGCAGTGTCTCCCACAGTACTGCAATCTATACTTGTATATGGCAGTGCTGGATTGAGGGTGCGGTGAATTGTTGCATTTGCAGAAGTGAGTAAACAACATGATAAGCAACACAAATATGTTTACAAATTAGAGCTGTCAAGTGAATAAAATGTTTAATCATATTAATCACAGTTTTCAAATGAATTCATCATGATTATCACCATTTGCAACCACAGCATGTCTGAAATATGACCAATGTCACTGTATTTTATTAAACTAAAGATAAATGACAGCTCACAATTGTATATATGTGTACGCATTAGTAGCTCCAAATGAACTGAAAATTAAAATCAAGCTAAAAGATACCACACATCTGAAAATATAGTTACTAATACTCTCTTTAATAGTAGCAGAACATTTGAACCACACTTTTTCCGTGTTAATATAAGTAATGAGGGGCGGTGTTCAAAGACAGCACGTAATGAAAGTTCAAATATACATTTTGGGTGTATTTTCTGGGATTTCCGAGCACACATAAAAGCTGATAGAATATCCACTTATTGTTCTTCTTTGTCTTTCTGTTTATTTAGACCACACATAGACGCATAATAAAGATGATGTCGTGATGTTCGGAGTTGGGACTGTCTGTGAATTCACCTTGAGAATGAGGAAGTGGTGTTCCCAGCACAAACAACGAGAAGTGTTTTTGTGAGTTGGAGATGCATATTTAGTGTTGGTATTGCACTGCTGTTGATGTGTTCAGGTCAGAATAAAGTTTTAAAAGATTGTCAGACTCTGTGTGACTCTGTTGGGATGCTACACTGTGCATCCCTCGGTTAATTATGCAAAAAATGTTAACGTAATTAATCAAATTAACTTATTTCCTGCTGTTAACACGTTATTTTTGACAGCTATGAACACAAATGAACTTTCTTTTGCCGTTTCTTGTTGTTGTTTTTTTTTTAATGTCACAAACACGACAGAGCTCAATGAGAAGAGGGATATGTGCTTTCATGTCAGTCTCCATAAGTCGCTAGTTGCTTTTTTGGGTCTAAGTACTCTATAAATATAGTGAGAAAGTCTCTAGGTTGGCAACACTGACCCTTCCTGCTACCTCTTCTTATTCTCAGGCATGTTATAATGTGTTTTTGAGCAAGGGCAAACAGGTAGCACCAGATCTATTTGTGGTGGTCCAAATGTATATGTGGTGGCCCGCCACAAAAGAATTAATGTATGGGTAACATTGATATGTATGTTGGTTCTTGTTTGTTTATTGGTGGTTCACACAGGTTGTTGTTGGTTCTTTTATGTTTCTTGGTGGTTCATACTTGTTGGTTCTTGTTCTTTGGTGGTTCACACAGGTTCTTGTTTGTTTCTTTGTGGTTCACACAGATTCTTGTTGGTTCTTGTTTATTTCTTGGTGGTTCATACAGGTTCTTGTTGGTTCTTGTTTGTTTCTTGGTGGTTCACACGGATTTTTTGGGTTCTTGTTTGTTTCTTGGTGGTTCACACAGGTTCTTGTTGGCTCTTTGTTTCATGGTGGTTTACACCTGATGTTGGTTCACACATGATGTCGTTGGTTCTTGTTTGTTTCTTGGTGGTTCACACAAGTGTGTGTGTATTTGTGTTTGTTTCTTGATGGTTCACACATGTTGGTTATTGTTTGTTTCTTGGTGGTTCACGTAGGTTTTGTTGGTTGGTTGTTTCTTGGTGATTCATACAGGTTCTCCTTTGTTTCTTGGTTGTTCATACAGGTTCTTGTGGTTTGTTTGTTTCGTGCTGGTTCATACAGGTCCTTGTTTGTTTCTTGGTGGTTTATACAGCTTCTTATGGTTTGTTTGTTTGTTTCGTGCTGGTTCATACAGGTTCTTGCTTGTTGCTTTCGGGTGCATACAAGTTCTAGTAGGTTCTTATTGGTTGTTGTTAGCTTTTGGTAGTTCTAGTGGTGAAGGCGCTAAAACTGATCTGTTCTTCTCCTCCAGGGAAGTTCTTCATTGAGCCTGCTGCTGTTTTGCTGTAATAAACTGTAATAAGATGGCCGATGCGGCGCCGCTCTGCGGGGAACAGCAGGTAATGAAAGACCAGCCGTCTCCAATAAAGCTCCTCTAACACCACGCTTACAGCTCGGCAGCTCGCCTCACGTCGCAGTGGCGTACTTCACACTCATGCACACACAGACACGCACGCACGCACAATGGTGCCAGCCAGTGCCATTACTCAGATTAGGGGTCTGAGCAACAATTAAATCCTCATTTTGGAAAAGTTTCTATGTTTGAATGTCAAATTGTTGAGTAAGAATTTCATATAAATCCTTTTAATAGACAACCAACATCCCAGAATAATCACTTTCACAATAAGAAACAAGCACACGCTAACATCAATGTATAGCACATCAACGTTAACACCTCATGTACACGTTCACAATTTGCACACACTCACAGTCATGCACACACACACACGCGCGCGCACACACACACAGCCCTGACAGATGGAACATGATCGTCCATATTCGCTCCCTCATAAAAAGGATTGTGACCGCCATATCAATCACCCTTCATCCTGGACTGGGGGGAATTTTGTGTGTGGTGTGTGTGTGTGGGTGTGTGTGTAGTTTTGGGGGGTTTAATCTCTAATTAGATTTGCGTGTGTATTTGGCAGCTCCTCGGCTGACGAGAGCTCTTTTTCTCAGCTTTTGAACAAGAACTGATGGTTTACTTGCCACAAACCAACAAGTGAAATGTTATTGTCTCAAATTGTTTTTATGTGGACCAATCACCAACATTTAACTCTGTGACCGATTTCATCCGTTGTCTACTAGGGTTGTGAACGATAAACCGATGCGACCGGATATCTGGTTTGACTAATGAACGATTCAGCTACGCTACGCTTCCGGCAAAAAGAGTGTCGCGCATGCTCCATAGCTTACCATGACTGAAGACAAGAGTGGACGTAAATAATAGCAGGTGCACTAGCTAGCTAGTCACCGCGAAAGATTTTCAACGCATCAGCAAGAAAAAACCTAAAGTTTAGAACGTCTTTGGATTTTACAAGAAGGGCGCAAAACTTGACCAGCGAGACAGAAGCGAGTATGGTAACTTTTTTGCTTTGTAACTTGTTTACTTTGAAATGTTGCACCTTTGTTACCTACCTGGAGTGTTGAAAACACTATGCTCAGTTTGAAATGTTGCACGCTTACTCTTATTTTGACATTTTGAGTGTGGGATTGTTTCCTTTTACAAGCTAACACAGCATTTTCATTGGAGCCATGTGACAAATAGTTTGATTTCCTTATCTGTGCTTCACACATGTTTTTGCCACATTTGAAGAGATGTGTCATTATTTAAGGAGCTTTGCACTATTTAATTATTTTGTATTACTGATTGGACGGAAGTTTAAAACTTCTGTTTTTTCATTGTTAAATTTTATACTGATAGATAGATAGATTGATGTTTATTGCCATTGCACACAGTATGCAATGAAACTTTATTAACATTAAGAAATGTTACAACTTAAATGTTCCAAATATAACAGGCATAAAACTATCAATATAAAACATAGAATGTAAAATATTGATCCGATCAAACAAAAAAGATGTTCATTTCACAAGTCTTTTTTTGGTCTGTGTCTAAACAATAAGTACATTTGACATGTTATTCTGTTGACTTTATTTTTGCTGGTGGCTTACAGCACACACATGCTTGGGGATATGATGTGCTCTTGTACACATTTGAAAATACTGTAAGAATGCCACTTTCATATAAATGGGATTTTATAATGTAAGATTAACGTCTACAACAGGAGTCACCAACGTTTGTCCTTGTGAGAGCTACTTTTACAAAATGAAAATGGCCAAGAGCTACTCATTTTTGTAACATTTATTTTCAGAGCTTATTTTAAACCCAAACAAAGCGAATATGCTTGTTTTACCAGAACATTAACAAAATGCTGGTGTCCACAACTCACATTTTGTATTTCAGAATGCATTTCTTTCTACTGTTCTTTCATTATTAACTGAAAACCTGAATGAAAAGCAGGCTTGCGAGCACCTCATGTGGTCATGGGGGGCTACCTGGTGCCCGTGGGCACCACGTTGGTGACCCCTGGTCTACATCAACAAATATTAATCGTAGAATGTAATTGTATCAAAACGTTCTGTTTTTATAATATATCGTTTTTGAATCGTATCGTAGCCGTTTATCTAGATTTGACTCATATCATCTATCACAAAGAGATTTACATCCCCATTGTCTACAACAGGGGTCCCCAACGTCGGCCCATTTCAGCCAGGTACACAGACGGGTACCGAGCGGCGAAAAACTTCTTGGTGCAAAAAAACACGAATAATTTTGTAAATTACATACAATTTGATGTAAAGGCATGACAATTTAGGAAATAAGTGCTTTTATTTTATTTGAAAAATAATATGCAAAGAAATTCAAATTAAATCTGAAATCCGAATAAGCTTGGGGACCGCTGGCCTCTTGGTCTTAAAAGTTGAATTGGACTTCTAAAGTGTATCAAAGTAAAAGCACAGGAAAAAGTAAATGCAGAGAGGAATGCATCCCAAAATAAAATGTTTTTAAATAGACGCAAATGTGTGTGCTTGTGTGTTACCTAGCAGCTTGCTGCAGTTGACTGACATGATGTAAAGCCTCATCTCGCTCCTGATTGGCCAACAAGACTCGAGACATCAGCGCCTGGTCTCTGTCCTTGTGAGCACATAACAGCTGGTCCAGCAACTCTGACAAGTGAGGACATTTTGACATACTTGTACATCAGAGACATTTATAGATGTTTTAAGACAGATATGTCATCATGCCGGAAACTTGATGTGACGATCAAGAAAAATGTCTTTGAAGGGACACTTGCAGCACAACAGTTCAATTGTTCATAAGCCGTTGAGCATTTATATTAAATTAATATTGCATGTATGCTAACATGTATTCCAAAGCATTTTCATAGCAACGCATAGGCGGCGTCACCCATCATTTACAGTCATGTGTCAATAAGAGGCCCACTGTACCCTGCTACTTTTTAAGTGTGTTTTTATCAGCAATGACATTTACATATTGTATGTGTGTGTGTGTGTGTGTGTGTGTGTGTGTGTGCGCTACAGGGGTGGATTAAGACCTGCCCCCATGAAGAAATTATTTTTCCAGTCCTCACCTGAAGGTCTTTCCCAGGCTTTGGCTTCCTTCCGCTCCACCCTCAGCTCCACCTCCCTCCTCTGTAGCTCCTCCTCCTTTAGGCTCAGCTGGTCAAGAAGCTGAAACAAAGAGTCGGGTGTTCATGTACGTTTTGGTGGGGGAGTCTCAGTGGTGGCCTTTCCAACCTTCTTGTTGGTGTCTCTCAGCGCATCCAGCTCCCTGAGTAACAGCGCCACCTTCTTGTCTCTGTCCTGAGGTGTAGCCTGGTCAGAAGCTGCTGTGCAACCAATCGTGGCGTCTTGATGGCTGCTGGAGGAGACAACAGGATGAGGCTGTGTCAAGTTCACATGGACAAAAAGAAGACCTCTTCTTGCTGACAACTCAGCCTGTGACAGGCGGCCTCTTAATGCCCTGTTAGTGCCCTGCGCCACGATAGCAACCTGTTTGTGCCCTGCTAGCGACCTGTTTCCTTCCTGCTAGGGTCATGTTTGTGTTGTGTTTGAACCCTGCTACCACTTGACCTGTATGCTGTCAGGTCAGCTGTTTTGGTGGTGGGCTTGCGGCCTGAGATGATGTGAGGTGATGAGAAGGAGGCAGCCTCTTTAATAAGAAGCTGCAGAATTTCTCTCATATCACCTTAAAGGTCACACTGCTTCTTAGCGTAATACAGCGGGTAAATAATATATGTTAATTGACTGTTTCTAATATCAAGTCCTTCTAATCAACTTTTCTTGTCCTATTTTAGTCTCTCATAAAATCTCAATTTAATAGGTCACATTGATGTTTCTGTCAAAAAGACAAAGAAAGATGAAGTTTAATCAAATGTGTAATCAACTTTTCAATAAAGCTTACGGAGGTCCAATATTAAAGGTGACTTAATTACAGCTGTTGTGTCCTTATAAATGTTTCAATGTATTTCTTTATATTTGCTGACTGAATTACACATTTGTTAAGCTCACCTGATGACGTGTCCACTCGGTGACGGACCTGCAGAGACAGCAGACTGTCCACTTCCATCCCACGTCTCAGGCCACAGAGGAGAGTGTGTACTGGGTGAAAGGTCCGCCTCCATGTCTCTGACACCTCCTGAAGTTTTGCAGGACACCGCACAAACAGCCCCACTGTGTGACAAAAGGGGGGAGCAGCTGGAACACGGAGAGTGTGGGAGAACCTGAAGGACTGGGGATTTAAACAAGACCAAGATGGAGGCACTGGTTGACAAGAAGCAGCTCTGAGAAGCAACGACTCTGAGAAGGTCTGCAGGAAACTTTCTTACCTGCAGGCTGTTCAGCTGGCTCTGGACTGGATCTATGAGGAATGAGATGGGAAATAAATTGACACATTTTTAACAAACAGCCCTGTTACATATTTTACACCAGAGGGCGCCAGCACCATTTAACGTGTACAAAACGTTCAGCTCATTCATGACAGGCACACTATGCATCTACAATATAACTACACTAGTTAGGGGTGTCACGAGACACCGAGACGATACACAAGGTTGTGTCTATGAGAACGAGACGAGGCTAAATTTTAAGATTACTTATATGAAAAGTACAATAAAAAATATATGACAAAATATTGCAATGTACTAATTTAATTTCTATTACGTTACACTCTTCTGCACTGTGTGTGTATACTACCAGCTCCACCTCCACCCACCGAGACAAAGAGACTGCATGACTGACAAAAGGGCTCACTCTGTTCATGCCGTCGTTCGATGGAACAAACTTGCCAAGATACAGAAACCAATGCACAGAGTGGGAGACGAGGAAAACAGACACACACGCACATGGCAATATACTGAAGCTGGCAAAATTATGGAGTTTATTTTAATTTACTGTGTGATTAATTCACTAATTTATTGTTGTCCCAGGCCTAGTGCCTTCAAGATACATTTTCTCCTTCACACAAAATCTTGCCACGTTTTAATCTTGTGAGATCTTGTGACACCCGTAATCTACACACATCCACACCCATCTACTGCACATCAACCTACAGTGAAAAAATATTTGACCAGCAACCAGCAAGCATTGTGACCCCCACAGAGCGGTTGGTTATGTGTCCATGAAACACAAACTAATCCTGTCTCTTTAAGAAAATACTCCTAATATCAACTCATTATGTGAATAAACGACACCTGGCGGCCAAAAGAGCTGTAAGAGCTATAAGAGACCAAAGACCTTCCAAAGGACCTCAGGAACAAGATTGTAGACCTGCACAAGACTGCAATGGACTACAAGAGCATCAACAAGAAATTTGGTGAGAAAGAGAGCACTACTGACACAGTTACTGATAAATGGAAGAAATACAAAATAACAGTCATTAACCCTCGCTCTGGAGTTCCATAGAAGATTTCACCGGGCGGGGATGATTGTAAGAAAGGTGAGGGAGCAGCTGGTTTGTGACGTCAAGGGAGTTGGGAGCACAGTCAGCAAAGAAAAGCAATAGTATGACACTTTACTGTCATAAATTGAGATCCTGCAGTGCCCGCGAGGTCCTACTGCTCAAGAAGACACATGTACAGACCAGTCTGAACGTTTGACATGAAAACACCTGAATGACTCACACAAGGCTTGGGAGAATGTGATGTGGTCACATGACATCAATATTGAACCCTTTGGCATCAAGTGGACTGGACGTGTTTGGAGGTAGAGAAATGGTGAATATGAGTCCAACAACAGCATCCTTACAGTCAAACTCGGAGGTGGAAACATTCTGCTTTGCAGATGTTTCTCGAACTAAAATCTTTCCTTAGATGTGTGCAACCTTGGTGAGCAACTACAAGAAACGTCTGACGTCTGCGCTTGCGCGCTTGAAGTACGAGCCATCTCTCAGCCGAGCTTTTGCTTTGAGTTGCAAAAAAAATTCGGATTACGAGCTAGCCTCAGATACCCCATGTCGAGTTGGCGTAGCGAATGCCAAACTGAATGTTCTAACATCCTCTCATCGTCTCGTGTCTCACTCAATAGCTAGACAAACATGCAAGAGTGAAGCTTAGAAGCATTAGAAGATCAATAGCTAGACAGGTGGTAAAATGCTGAGTAGGCTGTTGCAGGCTACTAATTTAAGAGCTGATATCCAGCAACTGTGAGCATCATTGGCTTAATTTTGACTTAGCGGGCCGCAAATGGCCCGCAGGCCACGAGTTTGAGACCCCTGCTCTACACCATACTGAAGTTGTTAGATCTCCAAGGTAAAAGCAGTACATTATACTTTATACAAGTTTATTTTAGTGCATTCTATGGTATTGTTTTTCTTTATATAACCATCCATCCTTCCATCAATTTTCTATGCCGCTTAATCCTCATAAGGGTCGCAGGGCTTTGCTGGAGCCTATCCCAGTTGACTTTGCGCCGGAGGCACGGTACACCCTGGACTGGTGGCCAGCCAATCACGTTTTTGTTTTGTTTTTTAATATATATATTTTTGTTACTTAGAAACATGTCACAAAAAAGCATTTTTTTGGGAGCCCAGAACGAATTAATGTCATGTTAGTTTATTTAAATGGGGAAAATTGATTTGACATACGAGTAATTGAGTTACGAGCGCCATCACGAAACAAATTAAACCCTTGTACTGTACTAGGCCACATTTTACTTTGGGATCAATTACAAATTTAAACTTAAAAAAAAAAAAAAAGTGTTTCTCTGTTACAATAAACCTAGTATAAGAATGGTGGACTCATTGCGTTGTTAGGGGGTAAACTTACTAAATCAGCAGGGGATCAAATACTTCTTTTGTATTCACATTCCAAAATGTTATAAAATGTTATACTATTTCTGTACCTCCACATTTTCCATAAGCAAACTGCCAAATTCCCATAATTCAACATCGGTTGTACATTTCATTGCATTTCAAAAAGGAGTAGGAAGAATGAATCCTACCCCTCATCCGTTTCACATTAGTTGCAATTTATTTGTTCACCTCCTGTTTTAGTCTTCACCAATTGTGAATACATAGGAAAGTGATCAGGCGATATACAATCAATGAATATACTGTACTTACTGCAAATAAATTATAAAGCAGACTTAATGACAATAACAAATACTGTAGATACGTAATAACTGATGAAAGAGTTAGTAGTTGACAGAACAGTTTGATAATGAGTGAGTACAGACAATGTGCTCAACAGAAATGAAGAGTTGAGGCCAGTGTAAGAGTGATTAGACTTGATTGTGATTAGACTTCCTTATACTTTGTAAACAACTGCTTGTAATGTTTCTTAAAATCGCTCATTTTAGTGCATTGTTTGAGTACCTTACTCAATCTATTCCATAATTTGTTTCCACATACTGAAATGATGAAGGTTTTTAGTGTTGTTTGTGAATGTAAGTGTTTTAAGTTTAATTTCTCCCACATTTCCCATATTTCATATTTCTCTTCTCTTGATTGAAAAGAACTGTTTTATGTTTTTGGGTAAAGGGTTATTGTTTGCTTTATGCATAGTTTCAGCTGTGTGAAAGTTTACCAAGTCAGCAAATTTTAACAATTGTGATTTTAGGAATTTTAGGAAAGCGTTTGTATGTTCTCTATAAGTGGCATTATGGCATTACCTGTGGGCGGGGCTCAGTTTTTGCTGGCCAGGTGAAGGAAGCCGCTGTCGAAGTTCCTGGTTCACTTGAGGGTTATCTGCAAATGTTGAAGATGAAGGTTTTCTGGAAACATCTGAAGGCGTTCTCAGGGCATTCAATCGATCGCAACTGGGCTGTTCAGGTTGTCTTAGAAGACGTTTCGCCTCACATCCAAGCAGGCCTCATCAGTTCACGCTGAAAGACTAGGTGGGACACACACCAGTCAGACTAGATAGGACAACTCTAGGAGAGGCGAAACGTCCTCTAAGAAAACCTGAACATTCCAGTTGTGATTGATTGAATGCCCTGAGAATACAATGACCAGGATGACTGAGAATATTCACAGGCATCTGAAGGCGTTGCATACATTGCAACACGTGTTTTAGCAGATCATCAGCCCAACAAACATTGTTCGCGTCGTTGACGTTACTAAACGAGTGCACCAGTCACAGCTAGTCCCCTAAACGCTGTACTTACTGTAAGTGTGCATTAATAGTAAGTAGTATAGTTTTCTTGTTATCAACATATTATATTTGTGACACGAGACATGACAATGATTGTGACTCGCAGTGTTCTAGAGTCTGGTCTGGGTCCTGATTCTGATCATGATACTGGCCCTTTCTGTGTCTGACTCAAACTGGTCTCTTTCTGGTCTTAGATCTTGCGTCTGGTCCTAGTCTTGTGTCTCATCCTGTCAGGTCCATATTATGACTGATGTTGAGGAGGAAGCAGCATTATGGACTTTTTAGTCACTTTGAAAGTTGTCTGCTGCGTCCTCTGGTCTCTTGTGGACTCTCATGAATGTGAACAGTTTCAGACAGAGTCATAACGAGCTTAAATCCTTCTAAATGAGCCTTCACGCCTCGTACTTGCTTTGAAGTCTTGTCAAAGATGGAAAAATGTGCGGAAAAAAGGGGAAACGCAAAGGCCAATCAGGGGTCCAATCTCAGTTAACCAATGAGGAGGTAGAGACGGCGGCAGGGGTGCTGCCCCCTCCTCCCCCCCATGAAATAGAAACTAAACTCCATTAATTTTTTAAGCTTCATTAATAGATTTTGTGCGCCAGGCGCGGCGCAGGAAGTTTGCGGTGTTTTCCAGCTGACTGCATGAATATTAATGACAGTGTCGAGCTGATTAAATAAGCTTCAGCTCAAATCCAACACAATCCAGCTCTGATCTTTCCCGCCGCGCCGCCGCTGCCGTGAATTTCCATGGCGACATTACTTGAAGAAGAACACACACAATAAAGTGCCACACGCTAATGCTAAGCCTTCTCTCCTCATTCGTCAAAACAAACTCAGACAATCACACTGAATTCATCACAAATCAAGAACTCCATTTCACATATGAATTCAACACACACCTCTGTACAGGCTCTAATGCAACACATGGCATGTTGCAAAACACTAACATGCTAACTGCTAACATACTGAGGTGTACTAGAACATACATTAACATATTGTGGAAGATCATGTACTAACATACGCGCTGACATTCTGTATGTGTCAAACTCCCAGCCTATGGGCCAATTGAAATGGCAAACCTTAAAAAATTGTGTGCCTGCAATATCTTATATCAGCGCTACTTGTACTACCATTGTTACTAAAGATGCCAGCCTCACCGCCACTACAAATAATTTAACTGTAACGACTAGAAACAACCCCACTTTAACCACTGCAACCTGTCTGTACAAATCAACACATTGAAGTGGTATAAGACAATCAAAAGTGATAATTGTAACTACAACTAAGCATGCTGGGAAACACCTCTTCTGATTCCAGAGCTGCAAACTTTTTCGGGTTCTGCTGGACTCCCAGAAACTGCCCGACTAATGTTACACATTTGCCAGACTGCGATTGTGATTCTCTTAGAGATTAATAAAGTATCTATCTATCTATCTATCTATCTATCTATCTATCTATCTATCTATCTATCTATCTTGTGTGGATATTAAATACTGTACAGCTTTTGCCCAAAGTTGAGGAGGATGACGATGAGGTGGTCAATCAACAATCACGTCCATGAAACAAACAACCACATTTCCTCCCACTCCAGTGTAAAAAAACCCAAAACATCATCCACAAGAGTGAAGTTAAAAAAACAAAGTATTTCCACTAGGGCTGTCAAAAATCACGCGTTAACTCATAGCACAATGAAGGACAGTGGAGCGTCCCCACAGTGGAGTGTCTCTAGTCCGTTCATCCTGGGAACAACACTTCCTCATTCTCATTACAGGAACATCACAAAATGAAATAATGTGTGTGTATGTGTGTGTGTAAATAAACAGGAAGATAAAGAAAAAACATAAAGTGGATATTCTTATCACTCCCTTCATTAACTCTTAATTCGAATGCACAATTTTGAATGCTGGAAAATACACTGAAAACAAGTAAACTTACGTGATGTCTTGAAACGCAACCCCTTATTGCTTATAACTGCACAGTGTAAAGTGTTTTGCTACGAGTAAAGAGACTAGTGTTGGACAAAGATTTTTAGACATGTGTGGTATCGCTTAGCTTGATGGACATATTCAGCTCATTTGGAGGTCTTAATACATATATACATATACACATATATCCTGTCCTGTCATTTATCTTTCTTTTCTGTTAAATGCAGTAAAATGGTCATATTTCAGACATAGTTGCTAATAGTGATTAATCATGATTAATTAACTTTAAAACTGTGATTAATCTGATTAAAATCTGTAACCATTTGACAGCCCTACTTTCCGCGTTAAAACACACGCATGGGCTGTCATTTGGGATGTCCAAGTCTGAAAACTGAAGGTGTCACATGATAAATTCTTTAAATTCAGATGAATCCGTTTTCAAATTAATTCATCATAATTAACCATTTGCAATTATCTCAACATACGTCAGAGTTGAAAATGAATGAATTACTCTGATGTCTTGTATTGTTTATGCTATGAGCTACGCTACGATTTGAAATAAACTATTTTTTCAAATTTACCAGACGCAGTAGGTGTTTTTGCACAACGTATCGATATTGCAGATACCAGCCTGAATTTTATTCAGTATCGGATCGGAAAAGTTCTCAATTGCTTAGGTTACAATTACTATTATCAATGCAGCTTTAGCTATGTTACTAATGTACAAAGTTTCCAAAGTTGTATAGGTACTCCTGCTAACAGAGCTGCAGACAACAATACCATGACATCTTCTTGAAATTATTTTTAATAGTGATAATACCATTGATATTTTTGTTCAAAACAGACTAACCAACATAGGATTACTAATGTTATTGATTATATTTTCTCTGCTTAATCTGCTGTTGCTGGATGTAGAGCTAGTCCCCTACAGACTTCTAGAACTAGAACATACATAGAATGCGACATGTACTAGAACAGGAACTTCATTGACCATGTACTGGGATACGCTTCCATAGACCATAACATACCAGAATTTGTGCTCACAAAGACGTTTACACGAAATGCTCGAACTTCAAGTGAGATGATGCACACATAAACAACATGTAGGATTACATTACACACACTTTCTGTGTGTTGTTTTATTGCGTAGGGTGGGCTTTATCTATTTTTCATCCGCTGAAGTAGCTTCTGTGCTTGTTTCATGTGCTTGCGTGCGTGTGGGTGTGTGTAGTGGACCACCCAGTCTGCAGATTAAAAGCTTCACATGCCCCCCCCCATTCACTCTCAGTCTTTTCATTACATTTATCTGTGTGTGTGCGCGTGTGTGTGTGAGTGCTTTGATCAATATGTGCATTCTGCACATCACCCGCAGGGGGCGTCAAATGCTTCTTTTATTGCAAACAGTTCAATTGTCGATAGTAATTAAGGAATGAATAAACTGCATTGTCATCTTTTTACCAACAGATCAAAGAGTTGTTTCCATGGAAACTGCTCTTCATGATTTGGTGGTGTGTGTTAATAATGCTGATCACATTCTCATAACCAGAAGACAGCATTACAGATAGAGCTTCAGGTTGAGGCAAAAATTGGTGGCTAAGTTGAAGTTATGCCTGCGAGTGGTGTGGCTTTGGGGAAATTTTGCAGAGGGCATGCTTATGGCTGGCAGTGGTGTGGCTATGTGGAGATAGCTGGTCTTTCAACAGGACAAAGTTGCTACACATAGCCAGCAACAATCCAGCCAAAGACAGAAAGCCCTTTCGACTTTGTCATCAGGTCAAGACAGGAAAAAATAAATAAAAGCCAGATTTTTGCCGCAGATTTGAACCTCTTAAGGCTATTGTCTTAAACTTTTGATCAGCTGATGAACAGTCAGTTTGACTTGACATGTAGTTTTTAATAAATTGTGCATTTTGTTGTTCTACTTAGAATGTGGTTACAATCCACCAGCATAAAATACTTGTTATTTTCCCCGTCTTTAGATTTTGTACAGGATTGTATTTGAGTCTGAATTAATTTTTTACCTATAATGTTGATGCTTAGCTGCGTAGACACAGTGCCACTTAGTGGACAAAATCCCACACTACACGTTAGTCACATCTTGAAAACATTTAGATTACTGTACTTTATCATGTTGAACAAAGAATAAAGCCACATGTTAGTGAAGCTGGTGACATTTTTATACACATTTCTCTGTGCACACATGTTGTTATTTACCTCTGTACATGTCCACCAGCGAGTCTCTAAGCTCCTTGCTTGGCGTCCATGGTGACAAGCTGGTCTGGTCTAGATTCTCTGAAATGGTTTTTCTGTGGGGGAAAAAAAAAACATCATCACTTTTTCTGACAGAACTATTTGCTTCCATGGTGGCCCAAATGCTGTAGAAATGTTCTGTAACGCCCTAGTTTCTTTGTGGGTCACCTGAACACACACACACACACACACACGCAGCTGGTATTAAGAAACTGGTATTGTTCACACCTAGGAATGGGACTAGAAAACCGTAAACCGGTTCTTGTTGAGAACCGTTTCCCAGTGTTTCAATTCCTTGGAATCATTTGCCAATTTTGCCAACAATTCCTTTATCAATTCCAGTTGATGCAAATCACACCAGAAACATGGCGCCCAAGCTGCACAAAGCTCGAAAGTTGTGATGATTTGTTACTGAAAGTTGTTACTGATGCATTACATTTAGATGACCATGCTGATGAGAGACAGAGTCTGGCTGGCTCAGAGGCTGGCAGCCCTCGCTCCAATTCACATCTACCTCTCGCTTCTCCTTTCACCAATGCAGGGAAGAGTAAAATGACCCAGATAGACAAATAGTGACTAAGTTTGTGGTAAAAGGCTTTTGCCACAGTAGGTACCCCAGATCTTTGTAGGTAAATGTGCTAAATTTATTACATTTGTATTCAACTTATCAATTTATTTTATCATTATTATTAATATTATTATAGTAAACTGCAAACCCCCCTTGGACTCCATAGAGGGGCCCTAGGATGTGGGCCTACTGTTGAGTTTGTGTGGTCATGATACTAAACAAAGTTGATGCTAATCAACCTGTTTGTTCTCTGTTTTACCCAAATAAGAATTGAAAAGAGAACACATATGTTAAGCAGAATCCAAAATAGAATGGGCACCGTAAAAATGGCATCAATTCCCAACCCTATTAGCACCTGATATTAACAACCTGGTATTGTTCACATCTGATATGAGCAACCTGGTTTTAAAAAGCTGGTATTGATCACACCTGTTATTAACAAGCTGGTATTATTCACACCTGGTATTGATCACACCTGGTAATAACAATCTGATGTTGTTCACACCTGGCATGAACAACCCAGTATTAATAACCTTATATTAACAACCTGATATTGTTCACACCTGGTATTAACATGATTTTAACAAACTGGTGATGTTCACACCTGGCATTAACCTGGTTTTGTTTACACTTTATATTAATAACAACTTGATATTAACAAGCTGGTATTGTTCACACCTCGTATTAACAACTGGGAGTTGTTCACACCTGCTATTAACAACGGGCTGTTGTTCACAGCAGATATTGAACATGCCCCAAGGTTCCAAGCGCAGCAGAAAGTCTTACTTTGCTATTTTCCTGTGTCTATTGACTGTGAAGGTTAAATACTGAATCATCAACTTTATCTTACTGAAGGAGCAGCTGCAGCTGGAGATGACACATCTTCTTTTTAGCTTTCTGCACAGCAAGATGAACTTCCGCCACTTTTCCACAAGACGCCATGGACACAACAAGGCTTCATGGAAACCGACACACTGTACACTCGCTGTGCTTGGCTAAGTGGGTAAACTGAAATATTGATGAGTTCACAGGATCAGGTGACCAAATCATCACTTTAATGAAACAAACATCAACAAGAGACTTTACATGATGGACAGTCGGTCAATCAAGCCAACAATTGATGACACTCTCAAAAGACAACTACTACAAGTAAATTATTTGCTCATGTTGTGCTTCTCAAGCAGTTTGTTGAGCAGCTCCACGTCCACTCGGTGTTTCATCATGAATTGTCCGTTCAGGTGGAAGACAGGAATGTCCCACTTGTACTTCTCCCACCAAACTCGGTTCTCTGGAAGACTTATGTCCACCTGCTGGAGGACAAACTGAGAAAGACACAACCTCAGTGAGGAGTCCATGTCAGATCCAGTTATCATTTATCATCAAGTGAATCATTTGAATCAGTCACTTTGTGTTTGAACGGCTCTAGAACTTCTTTGGCTTGTTCGCACAGAGGACATGGATCCTAAAAAAACAATAACAAACAGACTTAATTGATCAATGTACCAAGTAGAATGTTCAAAGCTAACAAGCTTTTTGACTACTACATTAATTGGCAACATTAGCTTCATTGAATAAGGTTTTTTCAAACACCAAAGATTGTTTGGTTACTTTCATGGCACAAAAAAAAACTTTCTAGTGTGTTACCTTGGTGAACAGAGTGAGAACAGGTAAGCTGGTGACGCAGTACCGTCTGATAAGTGACACACTTTGGAGCAAAAACATTACAATCTGAGAAGAAAAAACACAAACAGTGGCTAACCTGGCAGGTCACGCGATCTATCACAGCAGCTGATCAATTGCAGAGCAGGAGAGACAACAAATAGTGTTTCAAGCACTTGTCTTTAACGTTCACCTTGCACTTATGCAAGGTGACATCATTGCAAGGTTATCTCAACTCCTCCCACCGGCCGAGTCTGCATTGCATTTCGGGTAAGTTAGCATTCTGGATGTGCTACAATTTAGGGTCCGCATCCTTGGCAGTGTGCACTTGTGACGTCATCGTGGTGTGCGAAGGCTGTCCAAATTTGTCAAAGGGTCCTTCCAATGCATCATTCTCTGGCTATGTTTGGAAGTATTCAGAGACTATCCTTCACGGACGTCCATACCAACATTCTTTGTGTCCAGCAACATGCCAGCGCTAAGTGGAGATGATAAATGTAAGTACAGTCGTACCTCGTATAACGTAAACCTCCTTTTACGTAAATTCCACTGAACGTAAAGAATTTATGTAAAGTTTTTGCATCGTATTAAGTAAGAAATTCCATATAACGTAAAGCGTCAAGTCGGTCAAACTTAATTAAGTTAAGTTACAAATTAAAATTTTTAACACAGCATTATCATGTAGTGCGTGTGCGTTTGTCTGTGAGACCAGCTGACTCTTAGACTCTTTGAGTCGTGTCTCGACTCAGGCGAGTCCTCCTCCTCCTCCTCCTCCCTGCCTCCACTTGCGTGCTCCTGATCAAGACATCTTGTGAACGGTAAGATTGTTTTTGTTTTTCAGTTTTATTCATTTACAGTAATCTTATTTATTACCTTATTTTATATTGGAATGTTACTCTACTATGTTTATGCTAACGTTTTCTTATATTTTCCCACCATATTTGGTAGACTTTGAATACTCTGAAGGGCCAAAGGGGTGAGTTTGGGAAGATCTTGGAACAGATTAGGCTATTTACATGTATTTTAAGCTTCGTATAACATAAAAACCCTATAACATAAAGGTTCTCGGAACGGATTATTTACGTTGTAGGGGCGTCTACTGTATAGATTTTTAAATCATTACAACATCTAAACAGGGAAGCCATTCACAGATGGAGAATGCATGAAAGAACCGTTCATAGAAATATCAGAGCATCCGTTCTTCGAATTAAGAAAGAAACAAGAAATGAATGAGAAAATGAAAAGAATGCCTCTACCTGCAAAAACAGTCAAGGACAGGACCAACAGAATGGTTATGGATGATAATTCAGTGCAGGCGTAAACGCTATTGAGCAAACAACACTCATATGCAGAAATGTGAACGCTGAGCTTTTTTATGTTTAAGTTGGCTACATTTTGTTTTCATTTTAAACAAATATGGGAACCACTGAAAAAGGCTTACAGAGTTCAGTGTTTAAATGATTTCAGAGTAGGCTTACACATGCTCACCGCACTGTTATTTGATGAATTTTGTTGTAACAGTTAACATTTAAAAAAAGATCACAACTTTGACAAGTATAAACCATGTAATGTTTTACGGCTCCAGACTAGGAGCCAAAATGGCCGACCCCTGCCCCATCACTTTGTCTTCAGGGAATGTAGAAACTAAAACAATTCAACTCAACACTTTATGCAGCCTACATGTCATTGAAATGATGAGTTCTAACGTGTGTTATGTGAATAAAAACATGAAAGAGTTGAAAACAAGGTGAACGCTTACATCACAAGTCAGACGTATTGAATGTAGCAACTTGAATTATAATTGTTCTCGCATTTGGAAATTGTTTGTTAAATTGGTGAAAAAGTTATAACTAAGACAGTCTAAAGCTGGGCGATCTATTGATATTTTTAAAATATCAATATTTACTTTAAGCACGATATCAAAACCAACCATATGGTCGATATCGGCATAGACTGGATTTGTGCTATATCTCCCTCATCCCTGCATGCAGGAGGAGGGAGGAGTGACGGAGCAGAAGCCCGGCTGCTCCAGTTGAAGCGACAGCGTCTGCGGTGGAAGAATTAGTCAGCAAGAAATAAGCGGTAGCTCAGTAATGTGGAGGTACTTCGAACTCAGAGCATTAAAAAATACTTTTCACCACCTTAAAACTTGGCACAATCTCCAATATGAGGAATGTGTGAGGCTGCGCGCTGTCTGCCGCGCTCCTGTCGTGTTCCTCATGAAAGGAAAAGCACAGTGGTGTGCTATTATAAAGAAATGTCCTTTCACATTGCTAAGATGTGGTTGCAACAGTGGAAAAAACGGCTTTAAAAACCTGCTGAAAACGATGGACTTGCAATGTCCAGCGAGCTTCACAGTCACAATTATTTAGCTTGACAAGCTCTACCACAACTGTACAAGGAAGTCAGACAGACAGTTGCTAAGTCTGATGCACTTGACAAGTTGGCGCTCCTGGCACAAAATAAGGACATGCTTGTGTCTTCTAAAAATGTTTACCTAAAAAATACTACTGTTTAATTTTTAAAAAAGTATTTTTGAGTTGCTGACATTTTCAAATTTCCTCTTAAAGCGGGCACTCCTTCATATTTTGTTCTTTTGTTATTAGCTGAGGATTTGAGCATAGCTAAAGGTTTGTTATAAAAAAAAAGATTATATTTGACTTTTCCTAAATTTATTTCAAAAAGAGAATGGCTTACTTTACTTTAGAGGCTATTTTTAGATAAGATTTTTTTAGCTGTCTTTCTCGTCGAGTGGAGCAATCTGAACACGCTAGAGTTTAACAAAAAGCAAAATTTTTTACTAAAACCAAAGTTAAGATATTGTTGAAACTCAAAAACGCTCATGAGATGAGGGAAATGCAGAAAGAAATGCCTCACAACAGAAAATTATAGATTTGTCATTTCCTCATACCGCTTCATATCAATGCTCCACTGTTAAAACACCGTAGCCTGATTATTATAACACCATAAACATACCACCACCAAGAAAAATAAGGCGCAATATTATGAATATTTTTATTTTATTATATTATATTATAATATTTCTATCTAGTACCAAATAGTGACCACCCATGTCAAGGCACTGGGAAGCAATTTCACAGGCTGGCGATCGCATTTTTTTCCCCAATAAATTAATGTCCATAACAACACCCCCATGGAAAAATAGCGCAACGAAACAACAAAGAACAAATACTTGTACAAAAATGTATTCTTGCAGGCAGATATGGTGTAAGAACACAGATACACATGTTGGAAACACTATTTTCATCTGCTACATTAATTATGTCTAACATGGAAGATAAGCGTTTACTGCTGTTTGATTGCCTTTTGACTATTTCATGTCTTTATTCAACAAGCCATGCACACTCACATATTTATAACTCATAATTTCAGTGACATGTAGCCTACATACTGTAAAGTGTTGAGTTGAATTGTTTTAATTCCTACGTTCTTTAAAAGCAACGCAATAGGGGAAGGTCCACAGACGTTTTTGTTAAGCTGTTTTTGTTAAGGTATGACTTTTTAAAGGAAAACTGCACTTTTTTTTTATTTTGCCCATCATTCACAATCGTAATGTGAACACGTCTTTCCCTTTTCTGTGCATTTCAAAGAGAGAAAAACTGTTAGCATGAGGCAGCTAAAAATACACGTAATGGGACGCACCTATTCCGCCTATAAGGTCCTCTAAAAAAACAAACAACAACAACAAAAAAAAACGGCAACAATGTTCCATTTACAACGTAACCTTCATATTAACCAAGCTACTGCGACACTGATACTGTAGGACAGGGGTATCAAACTCAATTTACCTGGGGGCCGCTGGAGATAGGGTCTGGTTGTGGCTGGGCCGCATGAAGTATTGGGAATCTCAGCGTACCCCACAATAAGGTATGATACACGATGCACGGCTCCCGATAATGAGAATATCTCGATACAGTGATAGAGTGAAACAAAAAAATAAATACATTTCATAGTTTGTATTTTGCTGCATTCAGCTGGGATGGGCTCCAGCTTACTCGTGACCCTAATGAAGACAAGCGGTACAAAAGGAGTGGAATTTTTGCAGCATATTTTAACCAAACTACAAGCAGCAATGGTACATAAAGAATGAGGATGTTTTAGCAACATAAGTGTAAACAGGATTTTAGTTTCGGTGTCTGAAAAACAGTAAAGCTATTTTAAACCCATTCAGAAAACACAACATCTCATGTCTCTCAAGTAGATCAATGCTATAAAGTAGAATCAAAATATGACCTGGCGGGCCAGAAATGGCCCTCGGGGCGCAAGTTTGAGACCCCTGCTGTAGGAACTACTTTTCTGGCATAGTGACACAGCCCCTTGCTCACAGATCCTCACTCACAGCACCTTACGCCACTACTGAGAGGCAGGTAAACTACTGGAGTTGCTGCATCACCTGTGAGTCGGAACTGAATTTACCAGCTCAACAAGGAGCACAAGTACGGTGCTGAACGATACAAAATGGCCAAAATAGGGCAAAATACTGCTAGTATTACATGTTATCATAAATGTACCTGTTACTATATGGTCACAGCATGTATATAAAACAATAAAAAGGTGGTTGGAGAGTTTTTAGAGGTGTTTTAATAGAAGACTTTATAGGCGGAATAGGTGAATCCCATTACAGACGTGTGTTTATGTCTGACATAAGGATTGTGGATGATGTTTGAAATTCCAAAAAAGTGCACTTCTCCTTTAACACTCTCATTCAATTTGTCCTTGGGGCATTGCTGTAGTCAGGAAGTAGCTACTGCCATTGCAGGAAGTACGTTGTCAATGCTAACGTGTGAGTCTGTTATATCTTATTTATGTCTAAGATGTTATTTTCCATTATGTCTACTGTATTGGGTAATACGAGTGTGAAAGTGACAGTGACTGTAGGGGTGTTCTTTCATATTTAGAGGGATCTAATAATGCTAAAAACAATATGTAGAAGTTTGCATATATGTTTTCTATCCTCTAACTGCGACAATATTCAATTTACTATAAAGAATTAATCCTACTTCACGGAAAATCACTTATTGCGGACTTGGTAATGCTAAAAAATCTAATTGGGGCGTACACTAACCGGGTTTCCACTACAGCAATATAATAATGGTTGAAAATAAAAGGTTTACCTCTGCTCCTCTGTGAGCTGGAAATACTGTAAATCTGCTGACAGATATCTCCAGCAACACACAAATCAAAAATGCATATTTGGCTCCATTATTTCATGCTTACGTCACATTTACTTCACCTTTACTTTGTAGTTATTTCACCTTTGTGAAAGAAGAATGAGGATATACACACCTGAAGCAACCAGAAAGTGTTCCAAAGCCAGACCGTCCAATTAAATGTATGTATCATTCGTTTTTCAGAATAAAACTAAAACCAAAATCATTTTATTCATTTGTGTCCAGACCCATGATGAAAAAGCGGATAACTAATCGTTTTTATGATTTCTGATTTTGTGCACATTTGGAAAACGATCAAAACAGACAACGGCCGATTGTCCATCGTTGATTTGATGCAAGCCGTGTGAAGTGAAGTTGCATCTTACAGGGTAGGATTAGCTGCAGATGACCATCACAAACATGAACATTGTACCGACAGCAGACTCTTTTTATGGGCTCTAAGTGCACTGTTTCACCCTGTCTCATTGTAAACATACGAACCCAAGAAGCGGGAAGAGATACGCCAGTGCCTCCAACAACAATCTAGAACCTTCCTCATGAAAATAATGGAGAAAATCAAAAGGGTTTTGCCCGATCTCTTAAAATCCTTACGTTTTACTCTTAATATCTGCGCAGAATCGACACAATGGATATCCACAGGATTGTCAATGAACGATGACACCATTTCCCCAGGAACAACTGTCGGTAGGCAGAGCATTCATCGGCTGAAATCAATTAATATTCAGTGGCCGTTATTGTTAATCATAATAATAATGGATTAGATTTTATAGCGCTTTTTCAAGGCACCCAAAACGCTCCACAATGAAGTGAAGTCATTATTCAGTCACTCCTCAGTCACACACTAGTGGTGGTAATCGAGATCTGTAGCAACAGCTTCCCTGGGGTAGTCTGATGGAAATGTGACTGCCAATTCGTGCCTACTGCCTCCCCAACCACCATTCACCAGTGTGGGCAGCACTGGAGGCAAGGTGGTTTAAGTGTCTTGAGACACAACGACAGTAAATGGATGGCGGAGGCAAGGATCAAACCGCCAACCTTGTGGTTTCTGGATGACCTGCTCTACCTGAGCCACTGCCGCCACTGTTAATGGGTTTGATATTATATTGCATGAACCAAACCTACTCTAGAGTAGGTTAGCTCCAGCGAATAAAAATGACTGTGGCCAGGTACAGTATTCTGCTAAGAAATGAACCAGCTTCATAGTACTGTATGCCGTATCCGGTCTAAATGTTAGGCAGCGGTCCTCTCCATGTCTGAGAGAACCAAGCAAATGCACAACATCAGCATGTAGCCTGATGACATATTCATTTATCATTACAGACTGTAAACATGAATATCACCAAAGGTAGGCCTTCTCATTATTCCTGCGTCACACGCGTTTTGTCACTTCCTGGTGCAACACCTTACAAAATAAGAGCATAGTACACAACAAGTAAAGGCATCATCTTATTACAATATTTAACACAAAATCCTCAACCGTTATCCATTATGTTCATTTTCCATTTGTGCATAAAATCCAAAATCGGAAAAACTACTCGTTATCCAGTTTGGTTTGGACACAAATATTGAAAAAACGAGTTGTTCTTTCATTTTTCAAGTTTTGGTTTTATTATGAAAAACTAATCAACGAATGATACATTGATTCTTATCTCAGCTACCTGAACAACAGTCCAGGGTGTACCCCGCCTCTCGCCCGAAGTCAGCTGGGATAGGCTCCAGCATACACCCGCAACCCTAGTGAGGATTAGCGGCATAGAAATATGGATGGATGAACTATCTGAACAGCTAGTCAATGTGAACAACGTTGATCCTGGGAGAATGTGCAATGTAAATGTGCATATGAATCAAGAAATGTGGATCTAAATCAACAAACATGCAAATAACTCACATCCTGTTGATGGTTGCTCGAAGTATGCGTGGCCTGATAGGTGAATTTAAACCACATTTACAAAGAATTCAATGATAAGTTACACCAAGGGGCAAACTCGCTTTTTAAATGTTGCCTAATTCAGGGTAAAATAAATACCACTCTTAACGTCCTCTAATACAAAATGTGTCACGTGAGCTGCTTGCACGCTCGCTGTCAAAGTCAACTCACCGCGTGAGGCCGCAGCGAAGAAGAGAATTCCTCACAATATGTGATCAATGTCACAAAGAAATCGTTTCTTGAAAGTTTGGAGTAGCACAAAAGACAAACGAAACGAAACTTCGACTGCTTCTATTGCTTTTTTTTACTTCCACTTCCGCTTCGTCTTCTTCGTTTTATTTGTTGGCAACAATCTTTCAGGCGCATTACCGCCACGCTCTGAAATGTTTCGGGGACTTTGGGCAGTCTTTGATGTTAAATTTAAATCCTAGATATTTTACGGCGTCTGTCGTAAGAATTCCAAAATTCATCCCAATTGTCTTGAATTAAGTTGTAAAATGTCTTTTATTTCCATGTGTTAGTTCTATTTGTGTGTTTAAGTAGAGTTACTACTGGTTTCCTGTTGATGATAGCGCTCATGTTTGCATGAAGTTCAGTAAATTGTTGTATCATGATGATACACAGATACTATACTGGCCAATCATGTGTATTGTGTAATTTTGTTGACAAAATACACATTGCAATCAGAAAACTGAGGATTGGACGAGGAATGAAGGAGTGGTTGGATGATCAACTTTGTTGTTCAAAAACAAGTGGTTCATGAAATACTGTTAATAATTCTCTTTGACGCTCATTTGCACAAAATGACCACACACAGGTTTTTCTTATTTCCTTATTATTTGGACAAACATTCAAACGGTACAACCTCCGAGGCCACAGAGGAACATCCATCAAAGTCACAACCTTACGTCAATCCAGGAACGTCATCAGGCACAAGCTCTGTCCACTCATCGTCCCTAAGGACGCTTTGTTTTTTTGAGTCCAACTTGAAGAAGCACTTTATCGTTACAGCGTTCATGAACATTTGAGTGCTTTCACAACTCCTCAGTGGCGGCGGCCGATTTCCCAGCATGCCTCAGTAAACAGGAAGTTCGCAACAGGAAGTGAAGCTTGATGCACAGCATCAGTAACAATGTCCTCACCACACTCTAATTGGTTAGCTACTGCTGGACTGGCTGTCTGCTGGATGAGGCTCCTCCCCAATTATCACTACCGGGTAGGCGTTGCAAGGACATGTCACACGGTCACGGATCAGGAAGGTCGGATGTATCCACGGTAACCTACCAATCGAAATATTCCATAAACATTCAGTACAACTCATGAAAAAGAAACGGTGTCTCGTCCAAGTACAGTTTCTAGTATTTTTACAAGTGTCTAATATTTCAACATCTTTGTCTTGTCCTTCTACATCTAGTATTTCCACAAGTGTCTAGTAGTCCTACAATTATCTAGTATTTCTACAAGTACCTAGTAATTCCACATCTGTGTCTTGTCCCTGTCCATGGATGTATCTAATACTGTATTTCTACAGGTATCTAGTATTTCTACCTTTGTGTCTTGTCTGTCTACAAGTGCTTAGTGGTTCTAAACCGGCATCTAGTATTTCTAAGTGTCTAGTAATTCTATAAGTATGTAGTAGTTGTACAGGTGTCTAGTATTTCTACATCTGTTATTGTGTAGTAGAGTCACCTTAGAAGCAGAGTCAAACGAGTGAGAAAAGGGTGGACAGGGCTTAGCAGGGTTACCTTGATGAAAATGGTGTCGTCCTTGATGTAACTGCCAGACTCCAGGACACTCTGGGACACGAAAAGAGGACATCCGGAGGCGATGTTCATCTCTGCAGCAGGACGTCTGAAACTGCTGCTGTTTGGGTCGGGCTTGAAGGCGTCTCCCAGGTGCTTCCGAGACGCACCCTGGTCCATCAGCATGAGAGTCACCTGACGGACGGACACAAAGTGGATGACTCGATGCTCCAGAGTACGATGGTAAGGTTATAATACCTTCTGTTTGAAGGGCCAAGGCAGCAGAGCATCATACTCGCCCCTCATCACCACGAAGAAGAGCGACAGGTGCGTCCCCTTGCCCATGCCGTCTCCGTTCAGGTAGACGCGTGCGCACATTTTATAGCCAAAATATCCCGTATAGAACGGCTGTGAATACAATGACAGCGTCTTTGCAGCCACTGCTTCCTGTTTCCGTCTCTTGTAGTCACGGATCTTCCAGATAAGCGTCCCGTTGTAGCTCGCCGTCTCCAGCACCTGGAAACGCAGGTCCATGTCGGCCAGTCGGATGTCGTGCACGCTCAGCATGTCGCCATGGCGATGCAGTTGCGTCTCTAGAGAGGCTGCGAAAAGTCAAACAGTTATTCCTCGAACCGGCAGGGACGTCTATCCATGTCATGTGTCCCTGCAATGTGTATTCTGACCTAAAGTAAGCGTTCCACTGCCGGAGCGTCCTCCTTGTTCCACAGTGTTGAGTCTGCTGCGGACATTGTCCAGAGATAGGCGGAGTTTGTCCAGCTCATCTCTGAGCAAAGTGAGAGAACGAAGCTCAAGCTCCACCTCCAAAAGCTTCTCTGAATGAGAGCTCATCAGCTTCTATATGGAGACACACAGATGGTCATGTGACACTGTACAGCTCTGCTCACCCCAGCCTCGTCTGTGGAAACTTCTGGAAGGTTTACTTGTACACTGCTATCTTCAACATGTCCTACCACATGTTCCTCAAAATATGCCACAAAGTTCAAACACTTTTGGACCATCATCATGCAAGACTTCCTCAGATCTCACCAGATTTGGAAGTTTGGTAAAAAGAACATCAACCAGAAGCAATCATGAAATATGACATAATAATAATATCTAATAATGATAATGACAAATAACTATAAACATGTGTCCACAGATCTGTTATAAATGGATTTTCTATATGATCACAACAATTTTTTAAGTAAACATTTCCACATCAAATCCAAGATAAAAGCAGCGGCAAGGATGCATTATACATCATAAAAAGTATTATAATATGATGTATTATACACCATATAAACTATAATAATAAGATACATTCAACACAGTATCGAATATTATAAGATGTATTATACAACATATATAATATAAAGTGTTCACATTTTAAAGATGTATTATACACCATCTAAAGCAGGGGTCACCAAGGTTTTTCCTTGTAAGAGCTACTTTTACAAAATGAAAATGGCCAAGAGCTACTCATTTTTGTAACATTTATTTTCAGAGCTCATTTTAAACCCAAACAAAGCGAATATGCTTGTTTTACCAGAACATTAACAAAATGCTGGTGTCCACAACTCACATTTTGTATTTCAGAATGCATTTCTTTCTACTGTTCTTTCATTATTAACTGAAAACCTGAATGAAAAGCAGGCTTGCGGGCACCTCATGTGGTCATTGGGGGGCTACCTGGTACCCGCGGGCACCTCGTTGGTGACCCCTGATCTAAAGTATCGTAAATTTGTTATATTATAAAGATGTATTATACATACGGATGGGTACCTTTCATATTAGAACCAATACGGTACTCAGTGGTACCAATTATTGGTACCTTTGTGTGTGTTTATGTGGTAATAAATGTTAATTTACTATTAAATATATTTTTTTCAATTTAACATTTATCTCAATGTATAATCTTTAATGTATCAAAACAACTGTTATATTTTAACATTGCAGTTGTTTCTTCAACATGAAAAAACCTTAACTACAATTAAAACCCAGCTCTACGTACTAATATTTCTTTCCTTTCTGCTGTGTGATCGGGTTCCATGGAGGGCAATAAATGGGCAAAAGAGGATGGAGCAAAAATAAATAAAGGTATAATATTTTGCAAATTGAAGTAACACAAACTGCGAATGAAAGTGAAGCAAACGTCTTTGCTGCCGAGTACATTGACTATCTTCGATCCATGTGCACTTCTTTTTCAAGAACACTAGGGGGCGATTGTGGTCACTGAATCGCTTTTTGTCTAGAACAAGATGAAGCTACGCTATTAGCTGTGAAGCCGTTGGTCTAACGGATGATATAATTCTCTGCAGCTCTTTCGTGTTGTCAGTAATATTTTAATTTGTGTTTATATGACATGTGATTTGGTTCTTCTGGTTGGGGTGCCACACGTCACCAACCAGGCATGTCAGTGCCATGATAGTCATGTTTAAAGAGTCTTTTTGTTAGAGGTTCACTTCTTCTTACACTTGTATGACCATTAAAAATTAAAACATCTGGAATGATTTCCATGTGTGCATCTATAACGTCACTTCCTATTGTTACAAGCTGCGACCGTGACGCATCATGTGGTCATGTGACAGGATGTACATCACGAGAAACACTAACCTGCATGGAGGCCACTTTCTGCTCCATGTGTCGATTCTTCTCTCTCAGCTCGTTGTTCTGGTTTTCCACTTCGCACAGACGAGTGCTGAGGACAGGTAGAACTTTACACTTGTCCATCAACTCACCTTTGACCTCATCCACCTGTACGGCCACACACACATAAGGTGAAGGTCCAGTGAGGACCCAGTGAAGAAGATGAAGACAATGAGGATGTTACCTTGCCCTCCAAGGAAACGTTATTCACCCGCATCATTTTCAGGTGCTCGGCTGCAAAAGTGGTCTCGTGTTGTCTGACGTCCTGATTCAATCCCTGAGTGAAACAAACTTTTTTGACACCAACACTCAGACAGACAAGACCAGCACGCAGGTGGACTTACTTTGTAGGAGCAGCCGTAGCGATGAAACGGACAGCTCACCTGAGCTTTGGGACATTCGTGTTGGTGACTGGCCAGCTGGAACACAAATGTTACCATCAATGGAGACACGCACACACACAAACACTGAGGGAGCATCATGTGACTTGTTACCTCGCGCCGTGGCAGCGAGGAGAAGGAGCAGAGGTTAGGGCAAGACACGGGGAACGCCGGACACACCGTCTCTTGATGTTTCTACAACAAAACCTTGGTGTAAGCGTCCACAGCCATGATGTCACAGCCATTATATCCAAGTGATCGTCACAGTGATGATATCACAGCGATGATGTCACACTACTGATGTCACAGCCATGATATCATTGAAATGATGTCACAGCCATGATATCTAGGCCTTGGATGATCAATAAATCAATTAAGTGCATGATAAATGAAAATGAATTAAATCATTTTGCCGGCCTCAATACATTGCCATATGCACACGTTCGTTTTCCTTGTCTCTCGCCTCCAAACAGGCAGGCAGAGTGTTCATTGTGTGCATCGGTCTCAGGAATGAACGGAGAGAACCCTCTTGTAGTCATCCAGTCTCTTTGTCTCTGTGGGGGGAGGGGGAACCGCTAGTATAAACACACAGGAGTGCAGCCTCCTGAGGAGCCATGCAAAGTAACGTAGTGAAAATTAGGAGGAAAAAGGATGACTGCAAACCAAAATCCCACAGCCCCGGTGTGGGGATATTTCGGCTTCAAACCGAATGAGCAAGGTAAGCCCATCAATATGGACGAGCCGGTATGCCAAATTTGTTCCAAAGACGTGACAGCAAAAAAGGCAACACAGCAAACTTGCATGCCCACCTGAAACATAACCACCCGACCTTGACCCAGTTTACCCATTTGGTAAAAGAAAACTGCACCTCGAGACGCAGAGCCTTTGTCCTGACAGTCAGACATTTGGTCGACAAAGTAAATACAAACGGAACAACGCAAAACGGTGCGCGCTTACAGAAAGTGTACTTAGCTACATCAAAAAAGAAATGCTGCTCTTTAATACATTCGAAAAGCCAGCGTTTTGAGGAATGCTCCAAATGTTTGACAGACAGTACAAATTGCCTGTGAGAAAATACATTCCAGAACACAGAACAGCTTTGCATTCCGATTTTATATATATATATATATATATATATATATGTAATTTTATTTTATATTATGATATATTAAATGTTGACAATAATATCATCAATAATTTCGAGTACAATATACTGTATATACAATATACAAAAGCATACCCACAAAGCATATCGCTACAGGCCTAATGATATCGCAGCCATGACAGCAGAGTGATGATATCACAGCCATTATTTACAGTCATGATGTCACAGTAATTATATCACAGTCATATCAGTGATGATCTCACAGCCATGATGTCACAGCCATGTCATGTCAATGATGTCACAGCAATGATGCAAAGATGTCAAAATGATGATTTCACGGTGATGACATCACGATGATGCTATCATAGCCACAATGTCACACCCATGAAATCAGTGATATCACACCCATGAAGTCAGCCATGATGTCACATCCATGAGATTAGTAACAACCATATCACAGTGATGATGTTACAGCCATGATGTAACAGCTATATCACAGTGTTATCACAGCCATTTCACACACATATTAGTGTTGTCACAGTGATGATAGTGTCACAGCCACAATGTCACACCCATTATATCACAGTCATGTTACAGGCATATCACAGCCTGATATGTCATCCATGATGTCACAGCCATGATACTGCAATGATGATATCACAAACATGAAATGACTGTGATGTCACGGTAATGATATCACAACCACAATGTCACCCATGATATCACAATGTTAACACCTTGATGTCACCGCCATCACAGCCTTAATATCACAGCCATGATGCTAGAGTGATTATATCATAGCTATGATGTCACTATGATGTCACAGTGATTATATCACACCCATGCCATTATGTCGCAGTAATGAAATCATACCCATGATGTCAAAGCTATGATGTCAGTGATGATATCACAGCCATGATGTCACAGCTTACCTGTAGGTCGGTGAGCGGCATCTTGGTCATACAAAAGTCGCATGTGGCCTCTCTGTGTTTGCATTTCCAGCTCAGGTGGTCAGGAATTTCTTTCCTCATCATTCTCTCTTTGCATTTCCCCAGCGGACAAGGCACCTCAAAGAACGGACACACGGTGAGGTGCTCCTGCAAGAGACAACGTGACCAGGTGAGCCAACGTCGCCCCTGTTGCCATGGTAATACAACACAACACTCACGGGTATCTGCTGCAGACTCATCTGCTCCTGACAGCCTTTGTTTTCACAGCGACAGCAAACCTTCAGGGCCATGATTTCGCGATGGCAGCAAACATCTCGAAAGATCTGAAAGCAAGCAAACAGTCAATCGCATATCAATACCGGTCATGAATTTGTTCATTAGCGCCGCTCACCTTGTTACTGAACAGTGGCTCCATGTCAGCTGGGCACACAGGGTTGGGACGACTGCAGGACACATACGCACATACACATGTGCATACACACACGCACACGCACACAGTTATAGGAGGAAACTTGCTGCTTCACAAGTCAGCTAAATGTGTGTTTGCATCACCTGAGGATGTCAGTGATGCAGCTCTGACAGAAGCGATGTCCACACTCGGTCTGGCGAGGCTGACACAGGACCAGCCTGCAGGACTCGCACAAATACTTTTCCTCAGGACTTTCAATAAAGTGATCCGTGAAGCCACCATGAAGCGGCAGGAAACCCGCAGCGACACCTGAATGCAACAAGCCCACTTTAAAGCCTTCGCAATCACGCACACAAAACGATCAACTTTATGTGCATTTATGCCCCGCCTCCTCCAGCAACAATGTGACAGAGTAGCTGAGGAACTGCACCGCCTGCACCGCCATGATTGGGCTGTGAGTCAATCACAGCACAAGGGCAGGGTGTCTGCTTATTTATGTAAAATAATAAGATGTGCACAAAATGAAAATTTCAAAAGTAAACTGTGAATAACGTCACCTTGTGAAGAGTCGCTCGGGGGCCAGGGATTGGCTGGTCGGGTGGGAGGCGGGGTGATGGGAGGGGCTGCAGACAGGGGCAGAACAAGAGAGGGTGCCACCTGCTGGAGGGGAACTTGCACCTCCCTCCTGTCAACACTGCGTCCAGCTGACATGACCTAATCAAACACAAACACACACACACACAAAACCACACAATCAATAACATGAAATGTCCATGCAGAAAATAACAAATAACGACATTTCATTGAGTGGTTAACAATGTAGCCTGTTGTTCAATTCCAAAACAGGCAAGAGGACAAGTCCCCTGATCTACCGATCTAAATCATCAAGTCATTTTGAAAATGCTGTAGGAGGGAAAAAGATGCTTTCAAAGCCAAATGTCACAGCCCCAGTGTGGAAATATTAATGAGCAAGGTGAGCCCATCAACACGAACGAGCCAGTATGCTGAATTTATTCAAAAGTGGTAGCAATATAAAAGGCAACATAACAAATTTGCCTAACTTTCCATCTGGCAAAAAAACTACACATCAAGATGCAGAACCTTCATTGTGACAGTCAACACTCACAAAGACGTTGGACACTGTTGGTGTAATACACTGCTAATGGGGATGTCATACAACTTCATGTCAAAAAATCGGAACTATCCCTTTAATACAGTGGAAAAGCCAGCATTTCAAGAAATGCTGCAAATGTTTGACAAACAGTACAAATTGACTGTGAGAAAATACGTCACAAATGCCAATTCCTCAACTTTACAGCGAGAAAGAAGACATTAAAGGAAATATTAACAAAAAAAATAACAGTGGTTTATTTATTATTTGTTTATTACGTTGACAATAATATCATTTAGTGGCAATTTGGGAGACAATAAACATTTCAAAACACAACTGCATTGTTTTTTGTTTGTCCAGTCATGTTTTTTGATTGTACTTAATGTTAAAATCTCGTCTCATGACACCTCTATTAATTAGCTATCAGCTATAACACAAAGACAAGATGATAGCCTAGCATACATTGACCTAGACTGTTTTGTTCTTAGCATCTTTAATGTATAAAATGTATCGAAGTGTCCTCCATCCTTCAATGTATGTAATCCTCACTGAAAAAAGTTTGGACACCTCTCTTATTCAGAAGGATTTAGGGTTGAAACAAACCATTGATTACTGATCAATACCAAACCACAATAGCAATTCAAAAAAATATATATTTTTTTTTTATCAAACATTAAAGGACTGTTTAACCATTCTAACTATTGGATATTATAGTCACTGTTACATTTCGTTCTACCAAAAATGTACCATTTAGTCTAATTTCACTTTCGATCTGTATTCGATTGATCAGGTCTGACTTGTGTTTACTGGCTGCTGCTATGCTAACAGTTAGCATGCAGTCATTGAAGCTACCGAAAGAGTTTGAGCACCAGGTCGTCATTCACGTCGTTTTTAAATGACTGTCGGGAGGTTCGATCAGGTTCTGCTGACTCACATGAATCAGTTGGTCTCAGCAGCTCCTCGACGCGTCTCTGCGGGATTCAAACCGCCGACCTGCCGCTTCCTCCCAAGCCGCGGGCCTCCTCATGGTCCGCTCCGGCTTCCAAGACTCAGTGGGTCCTCTCGGTACTATCGTGGGAATGCAAACGGACTGGGAACCAGTACGGAGGTACGGAGCTCCAGCAGGAGGACTGTTCGGGTCACAGTGGAAACCCCCTCCGCTGCTTCCGCCCAGGAAATCCCCCATCACTGCACGTTGCGATACCAGCAGGGGGCGTTCTTCTCTTTGCAACCCATCATACCTGCCGGCCTTCATATAATGTAGTACTTGTATGAACACAAACACCTATGCTTTATATATCCTACATGACGTAATCTATATTAAAACATACCTTACACCTATGTTTTAGTTTACATCGAGTGGTGGGCCAAGTTTGATTTGAGCACTGATACAGTGGTGTGAAAAAGTCCCCTTCCCCTCTGATTTCCTATTTTTTTGCATGGTTGTCACACTTAAATATTTCAGATGACAATGACAACACAACTAAACACAAAATGTAGTTTTTAAATGAAACTTTATTTTTCAGGGAGGACAAACATCCAAACCAACATGGCCCTGTGTCAAAAAGTGATTTAGGTTTAAGGGGCAATCACTTTTTCTCCCTTAATAATATAAAGTTTCATTTAAAAACTGCATTTTGTGTTGTCACTGACTAATATTTAAATTTGTTTGATGATTTGAAACATTGAAGTGTGATCAACAAAACATACAAAAATATACAAAATCAGGAAGGGGAAAACGCTTTCACACCACTGTAAGAAATCGTCCTTCATATCTTTTATATCAATATGATGTTGGCATCCTTCCATTTGGATTGACTTTCACTTTTTTTTGTCCACTTGCGATCGCTATGGTTTAAGTCTGCATAGTAATTTGATACCAATTTCAACAAACCAGTATCCGAAGTACAAAAACACATACAACCAGTGATAAAGCCTACAGTAATTTTCAGACGAATCCCCACGCTCTCATCCACGTATGCACACAGGGGTCCCTCCAGGAATTCTGGGCCACATAAAATATATACAGTATATATACAGTGTATGTATATATATATATATATATATATATCACATTGGTGGAAAAGTGATTTGATCTCGTTCAGATGACGTCCAGACAACAGAAGGTCCATCATGCAAACACCTGCTTTCAAATTCATTTAATAAAAATAACCTTCTAAAAAGTATTTCCATGGCAACACAGAAGCAATGATGCCATTGATCATCACCAACATCAAATCAATAATGCAGACAGGGGGCGGAGTCATACCTCCACAGACTCCACCAAGGTCAAAGGTCAGAGGATCCATCAGCATGGGCAACATCTGTGGAGCATGTAACACACTGTAAATAACACGTAAAACATCAACATGTCTAACATAACACACAAAAACAATATAAATAACACGTACAATCACACACAATATGTATTCCACATACAATATATAGATTTACACAATATACAACATAACATGTACAATACGTATTTTTACATCACGTACAACATAGATAACACAATACAAAAAGGATATACAATACGTACATTTAAATACGTACACACAAATAACATGTGTAATACATACCATGCGTATATTTACAACATATACAACACAGCCAAGTCATCATGCTAAGGATTGTGGGATCTGTGCTCCCCATCTCACCGATGGACACATCCTCGTCTGATGGACCGGCCTCCATTTTGTTGCTCTCTGAGCCATCTCCGCCCTCCAACCCCTTTTCTGCCTCCCACTCCTGAAGAACTTCGTCCAGGTTAAACCTGCGTCTGTAGTTGACTAGGAAGTTCTTTACTTGGACCACTGACTTGTTGCCAATCACATCTGAGATGGCCTGGAAGTCCCGCCCATATTTCCTGATGGCTGTCAATTATGGAAGTGAATGAGAAGCGTGCTGCATGATGACAAAGGAAATGTTGGCATTACCTTGAACAGCCAGGAGCTGCTCGTCTGTGCTCCAGCGACCGTTCGTCTTCCAGCTCACCTAACCAAACACACGGGTCATGACCTCTGTCACCACTTTGGTCCACCTCTACTGCTTAAAATCCCCATGATTGACATGTGTCTGTGCGAATGCTTGTCTTCCATATAAGGTGCTAAAAAGACTCAGCAGCCACACGACCTTTGACCATTGGGCCAATTGCTTCTTCTTAGCAGACATTTAGTGGCATTAAGGGCCACCAAAGCTCTTAATGAGCCATGGACCCCCATAACTGTGTTTGTATGGTTAATAAATTTGAAAAATGAAGAATTACAGATTATTATCTAACACAGGAGACAGCAAACATGTCATGTGACATTGCCATGGTTACCTCATCTTGTCTGAACTCATCCACGCCACACTTCAGCTTCTCCTTCAGACAACTGTTAGCCTGTTTGATGCTCTGGACCTGAGAGACACACACACACACACACACAGTTACATGTGTACACAGACAGACAGACAGTTACACGTGTACAAACATACACGCAGTTACACATGTACTCAGACAGACCCACAGTTACAAAGACACACACGCACACACACACAGTTGCATGTGTACACACAAAGACACAGACAGACTGAGTCAGACAGACGTGTCTCTTGGCGGCCATGAGTTGAGCATCAAGCTGTCGTAGGACACCATGAGCACACGTGGATGACAGTGAGACGACATCGTCCTGCTTCAGGAACATTCCTCTGGGCGGACGTTTCTTGGCCCTGTGGGACGCTTTGAAGCCTGCTGACTGACACGCACGCACGCACGCACGCACGCACACACACACACACACACACACACACACACACACACACACACACACACACACAGCTTGATACAGTATAACAATAGTAATACAGTGTAACAATAGTAAAACTAATAATGTATTGATTTATATATGGCCTTTTCAAGAGAAAGTGCTTTACAGTGAAAGCCATTATTTATTGAGTCCACATTCACACACTGGTGGTAATATGATACATCTGTACACACAACTACTCTGGTATAGACGGATGGAAACGTGGCCACCAATTCACACCAATGACACCTCCAACCACCATCAAACAACATTTATACACCAAACATTCTTTAACATCTATACACCCAACATTAATGTTGATACACCAAATGTTCATTAACATTTATATGGCAAACGTACATTCTACACACCAAACATTCTTTAACATGCATACACACGACATCAACACTGATACACCAAACGTTCATTCGCATTTAAACACCAAACATCCCATTCACTCAGGGGTGTCCAAACTTTTTCCACTGAGGATTTCATTACTGAAAATATAAATAGTGATGCGGGGGGCCACTTTCATATTTTTAGGTATTTTTTAATCTTGTAAAAAGGCTTTAAAAATGTATATCTATATACTTAGACAAATCTTTGTTTTATTATTAGTTATTGGGATCAACATTTCAGCTTCTTCTCTTTATATTTTGTATTTTTGCTCTGTTTTTTCCCCATTTCTGCTGTTTTTTTTGTTTAATTTTATTTCTACAATGTACCGAGAGTCAATATAAAAAAAATAAAAATATAAAAAAATAAAATAAAATAAAAACATGCAGCGGACCACAAATGTCCTCTCGGCTGCACTTTGGAAACCCCAGATATTAACCCCAGGTATTCCAGGTATGAGGTTGAACAACCTCTTTAGTCTAATCCTGAATTGACCAACCCTGAGATGGGAAACTCGGAGTATGCGGTTACAGAACAACTGATCTGCCTTAGTTAAGTGTGTGCATGACCACAATAAAAAGGCATTACCAATGGAGCACTGATACTAACATTCACCATAGCAACTGAACTGGGTGCTCAATGGTGAGTATGAACACGTTTTTAGAAAGAAAAGAAATTCAATGAAAATAACATAGAACTGACATGGTTCCCCGAGTCAATACGCAAGTCTGAATGCAGTAGTTTATTGACTTGACATTTAATGACATTTTATTTTTAGCCCCTAGGTGAAATAGTGGGGGAATGAAATGGAATAAAATCTCATTTTGCAATCCCATCTGAAGAACAATATTGGGCATGTACCAGGCATGTTCTGTTCGACCAATTTGCTTGTCATAATTAAGAACTCTAATCTCCTTATGACAAACATGAAATACAAAACAAATTAGTCATCCCTCGCCACTTTCACGCCTTTACTCTCGCGTGTTTTTCCAAATATATTCATTAAAAAAATCATAGAGATTCCTTGCTGTTTTGCAGTTTATTATGTACTATTAGTCTAAAATATGCATATTTATGCAAATTTTATATGTTTTTGGTCTAAATCTTGGCATTATCAAGCATAAAAAGGATTATTACTCAAGTTGTGAAGTGTGACAAAAACGGTAGCATTCGGTCAGATACTCATCCAGGAAAGACAGTATATCAAACCATGGACTAAAAATTCTCAGCTCCAGGAATTAATTCTGCTTGGACATCTACTATATTACAAAGGAACAGACACGCCATGTTTGATAGCATGCTTCAGGTTCAGTAGGAGGGAGGAAACATGAAAAAAACAGGGTTTGTTCAAGAAAGTTTGCCAGCAAGCAGGTTAGGGTCATGGAAACAGACTGAAAAAACCCAGTATTTCCCTCATCTCAGTTTTCATATTCAGTTTTCACTATACCGACTTTCTGGAATACCCTTCTGTTCTACATCTCTTAGGTCAAAAGTGGGAAATGGGAAGTCGGTGAAGACATGCTTTCAATATTGTTTGTGTGTGTGTGCATGCATCGTGACATACAGCATGAAGTGAGTAATAACAAGCAGCTTCTGAATGAAGAAAGGTGAAAGGTTCTTACTTTTAGTCCAGCACCACTTTTCATCTGTGACCGATCTGATCCAGAAGTCAACTAAATAAAAAAACAAAAAAAGGATAAAGTATGAATATTATTAATGTCCAGTATAAATAAAGTATTTACATGAATGTACTCCATTCCATGTTCCACAAAGAAAGTCATCCAAGTAAATAGTTGACCTCCTTGGAGACGTCTTTGACTTGAGTGGACTCCAAATCACTCGCACCATTTCCACGACTCTCATCATCACTGAAACACACACACACACACGCAGTTTAGTGGCATGGGTGGATCAAACCTGTGTTGTTTGTGTCACTCACCTGTTGTCTCTGTCCCGCTTGACTTTGCGGTGTTGTCGATCCATGAGACTGGTTCTAGTGCGACTTTTTTTCCACGAGTAGTAAAAGCGGACCAGGCTGGCCATGGACTTGTCAGGCAGCTGTAACATGAAGGAGAACGTTCACTAATCGCATGACTGCTCCACCTGCTGACAAAAAGCTGACAGAGGAAGGCCCACCATCTGCTGGATGCGACGAAAACTCTTCCCATGGAAGCTGAAGGCCTGCTCAAACAGAACCCGGTCCTCCACAGTCCACTCGTCAGGAAACGGTGTGAAGTTTGGAAGGTCAGCCAACGACTTTTCAACGTTGTGTTGATGCCAAAACAACATCCCTAAAGCCTGACACAGTAAGGTAACAGTGACTACCACAATGAATACCGTAACAGTGACTAAGAAGACAGTGAGTAACATAGGCACTAAAGTTACAACTGAATATTTTCATGAAATTTCTTTATTTGCATATGTTGTTATGGACATCGTCCTTCGGTCCATACCAACATTGATTGCATAATTGCATGCATTACTGAACACAGGCCCATTTTCCGGGGCGCAAAAAAAAAAAAATCCTCCAAAAAATTAAAGGGTTCAAATTTAAGGAAAAGTCGTAAACCCAGATTATTCCAACAAGATTGGTCTTGGTTTAACTGTTGGACTGTACTTTTTCTGCAACAACATCAACGGTGACTAATATCTCGTTGAATGAGTATGTCGTTCGTACTCAGAAGAATGCCGCGTTTTCGTCTTCAAGGTCGAAATGGTTGTTTGGCACGTGCTTGGTGGGCCCAAGATGGTGCTCCACCACACCGAAGGAGAACTGTAACTGATCAGCTGACAGAGCTTTTTGGTGATCATGTTATTGCTTTGAACCGCCCAGTGGAATGACCCCCAAGGTCACGTAATTTGACAACGCTGGACTTTTTTCTGTTGGGCCATCTCAAATTAGAAGTGTATGTGACACCACCACATGACCTCTAAGACATTGAACAGCGAATCAAAGCTGACGGGACAGGGGAATGATCAGGTGAGCAATGCAGGACATGCGGAGGAGAGCGCAACTGTGTATCCAAAGAAATGGAGGTCACGTTGAGGATTAAGTTGACTTACATCCATTACCCCAGTGCAAGTAGCATGAAACAAAGGGTTAATCTTGGTATCGCAGCGTAGAAGAACAAAAATTCTCATTTTGCATCACAGTTTAAGCATTTTCCTTAAATTTTAACACTTTAATTTTTGGGACACTTTTTTTTTTTTTGCCCCACAAAAAACAGGCCTGTGTTCAGTCATGCATGCAATTATGCAATAAATTTTGGTATGGACCGAAGGATGATATCTATACCAACATATGCAAATAAAAAAGTTTCATCTATTGTAACTGTAGTGTCTACTTTTTGGAGAGTCTACTTTTTTTGATACACCTTGTAGTGAGAGGAGACGAGGCCCAAACTCACTCTGGCGAAAAAAAAATGCGGTATGGAGTCCACAGAGGTTCCCCTGGACTCAAAGTGGACGTCCGCAAGCCTCATGCGCACAAAGCTCAAATTTTACTATCGTGCACCGGCCACTCCGCACACTGGTGTGACACAAAACACTGCTCGGCATGTTTTGTTGTTTTTACGTCGATTTGTTTTTTTAATGTGACACTGATCTGTACTTTTCCACCATCGCGGGCAGACGAGGTATAAAAGTACTGACATCTTTATGACATGACAGAGTGAATACAAAGACTACCAAACAACAAAGAACTCTTGGGAAGAAATTGCTCAAACACTGGGTAACGGTGAGGCAATGTGCAGAGCAGAGCGAAAATCCAACACGTTCCAGGCAATGTAAGACTTTTTAAAAGGTGACTGTCAGTGAGTAACGCAAAGAGCCACAGACAGTATTGTAAGTGTCAGTGACTGTCACTATGGCAGTTTGTGCGGAACTTGTTCCAACGTCTGTTTCAAGGAAAGTGTGGGTGAATGTCGGAGCCAGGAATGGCAGGGCACTGACGTGAGCTGCTCCACTCAATTTTCGGATGACAAGATGAACTTTGGCCTACACCTGCGAGTACTTTTCCCCAACTTTTGCACGGCAAAACATGTCTTTTGATGACTGTCGGAATTGACTTGCAGTCTGAGCGTAGCCTATGTTTCCCCCAATGCTGAAGACTCTCACCGGGCTAGCGCTTGCTGCAGGTATGCTCAAATATTTTTTGGCCACCTCTGACCGTAGTGGGTAGACTGAATCCAAAATACCTCCGGATGATGAATGTTGCTTGCGATGAATACCTGATTTCATATGCAGCAGAGCTTGCTTTTTAAACGTTACTATCGACGACGATCATCTTAATTTAATCATGGGAGCCAAAATCGTGAACGTGATTAAAATTTTATTTGTGTAGCCCAAGGAGACGGTAGTGAGTAACATAAGAGTGAGGAGATGGTCGTGAGTAATGTAAGAGTGAGGAGACAGTGAGTGACATAGAGGCTTCATTTTGGTACAGTGCCATAGCGCCCGCGTATGCCACACCGGCTGGCTACTTCCCCCCCAAAGCCTCCAGCGAAAAAATATCTAACCTTACATCAACTGCAAGACGCTGCGACTGGTCATTTGGCATTTTTAAATCCGCCATAACAAAAGGATGGAGCAAATGGATGAAATTGAGGAGCGTCTCAACTACGTATGGGCCGGTTACCGGTTTCAAGATACAACACCGTATGAAAAAGTCACTTTCAAACCACTACAACTGTCTGTCATACCTTTCCTGCGCTATGAGAAAGTGAAGGTCGTCGCAGCCACTACATGGAAATAATTTGTCACTTCCTGTGATATTCCTTGCAGTCTAAACTGGGCTTCAGTGTGTTGAAAATGTAGTTTTGCTAATATACTGCACATCTATAGATAGATAGATAGATAAAAGAGCAAGCGCGAGAGAGAGGGCGATAATTGCCAGATGTCCCACAATTCATTACAATTCACTTCAGTCACCAACCATTGTATTACGGTACTACTATTACACAAAAAGTTAAAAGTTAGCTAGTCAACCAGAGCTGTGGTTGCTCCTCTCAGGAAACACTGCTCCCCAGCGTTTTGGCAGAAAACTGCAAGTCATGCACTCAGCCCCCGCCAAAGAGCTACAACAGAATCAAGACGTAGCGTCTATGCTGTAAGATCATGAAGCCTTAAGCGTTAGTAGACAGTGAGTAACATTAGAGTGCACCTGTTCCATGTTGTATCCGTGCTTGTCTTTAGCAATGGTGATGTATTCATCCACTAAAAGTTAAGAAGAAAATGAAAGTATGAAACAAGATGCCGTCTTACATGACAATATTGTCACGTTACATTGATTGTGTACACCACTGCTGGGCGTCCACACCAACATGTCCACACTGTCTGACAGCTGACACGTCCTCGCCACCTCTGGAAACAAACACAGTTTTTATTAGCAGTAATAGCATGTTTCCTTTGTGTCTGTTATACTGTACGTTTTTATTATATGGTTCTTTTCATGTGAATAACAACGGTTAAACTGTGGTGAGGCCCCTGCTGAAGAACAACAACTTGGTCATTAATGCATCACATAGTTAAAGACCAGTATCCAATTTACCATTTATTTTTTATTTTTACTTAATTTTAAATCAACTTCATGATTTTTGAAATAATTGTAATATTTCAGAGAAGTTTCAATTTGGATTTAGCCTACTTAAAGATGGTGAATGGTCTCAGGTCCAGTTCTGATTTGCAAAAACTGTGAGTGGTTGTACTACTGGATCTAAGCACAGCCTTAAATACAGTAGACCACCCAATTCTTTTAAAAAGACTGAAACAAATGGTTGGCCTCTCCGGTACTTTGCACAAGTGGTTCACGTCCTATCTCTCAAACATCAGGTTTCTGGTCAGTATGGATACAAGCTCCTCAAAGATCCATGAAATTACATGTGGTTACCAGTTTTTAAGGGCAGGCTCAAGACGCACCTCTTTGATCGGGATTTTACTTAATTTTAAATATTTATCAATTTTATTAAAGCTCCATCTATCCATCTTCTTTTGCTTATCCAAGGTCGGGTCGCAGGGGCAGCAGCCTAAGGCGACAAGCACAGACTTCCCTCTCCCCGGCTGCTTTGTCCAGCTCCTCCTGGCGGATCCTGAGGAAAGTTGAGAGAAATAGTCTCTCCAATGTGTCCTGGGTCTTCCCCGAGGCCTCTTACCAGTCGGACGTGCCCTGAACAGGAGGCGTCCGGGAAGCATCTTCCCTAGATGCCTAACCACCTTATGTGGCTTCTCTCAGTGCAGAGGAGCAGCGGCTCTACTCCAAGTTTCTCCTTTACACTCCTTTTGTTCTTTGTTTACAATGCATTGCTCAACTCTTATGATGCAGGGACCCCAGATGGCCGCTAGCTAGTACGCTAGCGAGTGAGCGAGCTAACAAGCTAACCAGTTAGCCTCAAATTTATTTCTTCTAAACTTAAGAAGCCAAATACTCACCACTTCCACACAAAATGGGAGAACATTTCAATTCAATCACAAAAAGACTTTATCTAGTAGTATTTGTAAGCAATTGTATTTGTTATTGGATGAATTCAAGTACCGTACTACAGGAGTTATATAGTAGTATTTGTTAGCATATGTATTTGTTGTTTATGAATTCACGTACCATACAAGTTTATTTAGTAGTAGCTTTATGAAGTATCATTTGTTATGGTGGTATGTATTTCTTGTTTATGATGAATTCAAGTAAGTTGAGTTCATTTAATAGTAGTTTGATTAAATGGTATTTGTTGTTTGTGAATTCAAGTACCATGACTTAATTTAGTAGGAGTCTAATGAAGTAGTATTTGTTAAAAGTATATACTGTGATGTTCATAGGTACTCATCCTGCATCCCTGATGCAATAAAATTTGAAAGGACACAGTACACTCACCATCCCTGTGTCCCAGGGACGCACCTCATTTTTACCATGAAAAAAAGATATATTGTGAACAACAACTCGTGCTGTGTTCAAAGTGTCAAAGTAACTAGCAAAAGAATTCTTGTTGTCAGCAGACACAGACTGCCAGATAAGCTCTGTTTAAACCATCTGCTCAGTGCAGAAGTGATCCCCTGTACAACATATCGCGACATGGCAGTTTAGCTGCTACCAAAACAACTAGCCAGTCACCGTGGATTTCATTTCAACTAAAAGATACAAACGTCACCATTTTGTTATGCTCACTTGCCCCTTTCTCAGCAGGAAAAGGGGAGCGCAACAATATCGCTGAAGAAAAAAGATCAAATCTATTGCTGGTCAACAAACTACTGCAGCTGTATTTTCTGTTTCCAGTACTACTGATCAGCCTAGCGATAGTATCTCGATATTGTCTGTATATTACATTGTATCTGCAAACTTTCAGATTTGGAATTTTGTTTAATTTCAATACATAATTAACAGAAATGAACCTATCTGCTAATTGTAACCTTATCATACCACCATCAATGGAGTTTAACGCTACAATTAAAAAGACTATTAGAAATAGAAAAAGACATTTCTTTCCATTGGAGACCCACTGAATTTCCCAGGGACCCACTCAAATTACCACCTGTGGGTCCTGGTGACTCAATACATTGAAAACCTATCATCGCCACCGATTAAAGAACCAAGAGTTAATTTACTAGTAGTATGATAAAGGTAGTGTTTCTTTAATGAATTATCATTTATTGTGATATGGATTTGTTGTTTATAATAAATTTTAAGTACCATGTGAGTTTATTTAGTAGTATCTTGATGAAGTAGTACTTGTTCAGGTATGTATTTGTTTTAAATAAAAGTATGTTCTTGTTTAGTTTTCCCTTCGGCCTTCGTCACAGCTTGAACTTTTTCGAGGCTGCATATCAGGCTCAGAAAAGCAGTCCTTTGAGTTTCTTACCGGGGTCAAAGTCCGGAACCACCGCTTGGTACTGGGGTCCGACCCGCATCCCCCCTCTACCTGCACGACCACACGAAGAGAACTCTTGTAATGCACTCGGAGAGAAATCAAAATGAAGTTTGTGTCGATGACCGAGGCTACCCACCATGTTCCTCATCACTGCTGGAAGCCGAACTTCCATCTTCCCAGCCGTTTCTACTGCTGCTTCCATTACCGGACACGGTCTTCCCCCCGATGCTGACTGCTGCTCCGGCCCCCCTGCTTCGCCTCTTCCCTACAACCTCCGAGGTTCTGTCAAGCATTGCCGGCATAACTACTGCGAACACAATGCTAAGCTAGTTAGTATCGCAACGCCTCTGTGCGAGTGTGGTGCAGACTTCCGTTAAGCTAGCTAGCAGCTAACCGGAAGTTGAACACGTAATTAAAGTTTATTTGGAAAACAACGATTAAATGAAAATGTCCTGCCTTTATCTGTAGGCATCTCTTGTGTTTATTATTTCATATCGCTTTGTCCTACTGCGATCTTATCCTGGTTTGTGTTTATACTAACCTTTTCTAAGTGCGTGGTGGAGCCACACAGCTACCGACAGCTGCGTCTGACTTGGGTGGTGCGTTCAAATGTGCTCGGAACGCATGCTTTGGGGCTCAGACAAGGAATTTATGAATTTATAATTTTCCCTTTTAATACAAATGAATAGTCAATTTGGTGGTTTAGCTTTGATTTTGTATGTTTATTTATTTGTTATGTCTTGCTTTGTAGTCATTGTTTTTTTGTAGGCTATGTTAATTTGGGGTAGCTTCACAAGGAGAGGCACGATTTACAGCATTGCAGAATGAGGCAAAAAAATCTGAAAAGTGTAATGAAGCAAGAGCAAGCAAACTAGAACAGCACATACAAATCAAATTGAGGTAATAATCCGCCAGCTGCCAGCCTCAGACAGAACGTACAAATTGCCACTCGAGCGCGAACATAGGAAATGGGCATGACAAAATAAAAGTCTAACCAGGAAGTCATGCCGAAAACAAGGAAAAACACGAACATAAATCAAACCTTTTATTTCGCTTGTGTGATTTTGTTGAATTACTGTATCAGCTATTATGACCTACTATTATTAATGCACTTTACTTAATTTCCCAAAGCTTTTCAACTATTGTGATAAAATAAAGTTGACATATTTGTACTGCAATCTCACTGGTGTCTAGACCTGAAGAGGCGTTACTGTAAACTTGTATTGGTGCGGGGGCCTTTTCCTCTCGAATTGCATTGTCAGCCTTTTTATTGAAATTAAATTGCTAAATTTAGGCGGTATTGCCACATTCGTTTTGTTATTACTTTGATGTATTCAGTGTTGTGCTGATGTGTGAGGTGATGTTAATTATTTTTATTGTTTTGTTTTCATTGTTGCACTTTAAAATGGATGTTGGTTTGTGGTATGTTCTTATTTAAACATTGTTATAAACACTCCAAATGTGTTTTATTTATGTAAAGAGGATTGTTGTTTTCCTTGCATTATAGTGTGCGCGTTGTGTGTGTCTGGCCTATGTACACACACACACATCCATGGTGTAGTCGATCATATATCAATAATCAATCATGTGACAATGTTCGCTATGCGTGCAATGCAGGACTGGCCCTGCCCCTGAAGTGCCAAACCTCCTCTCATGGACGCGGTGGGCGGGCTGTTGATGGCCTATAAATGTCTTAAAGCTGGAGGGACAGTGGACAGACAGTCCCACAGGGTCCCCACTGGAGGGACGTCTGTGGTGAGCTGTGACGTCATGCCTTGGTTGCTGTCGTCTCCGCCGGTAGCCGCGTCCTCGTCGCCATCTCAGCGGCATTGTGAGCGGACCGCCTTCGCCTTCTACTGCGCTGTGCGCGAGCAACTTCCGGTATGGCTGCTGGAGGACATGCGCAGTATGGAGGTGTTCTTCTGGGAGGACGGCCGTCCGCGCTCCTTCTCTCCTGCCGACGCGCTGATGTACGCGCTGGTGCACGACCACCGGGACTACGCACGGTACCTGCTCAGCAGCTTCTCCGTGAACGCGCTTCACGCGCCGCGCTGCAACGTGTGCCGCAGCAGCGGCGCGGCGCACCTGCACATCGCGGTGCGCTACAACCGCCACGCCATCCTTGGCCTGATAGTTGACGCGCTGAGGGACTTGGCGCCAGACGGCTGGCGGCGGGAATACCTCGACAGCTGCGGCGGGTGCGCGCACGCAGCCGACGCGGGAAAGACAGCGGTTCAGCTGGCTGTGGAGCTGTCGCGTGTGGACTGTCTGCTGCTGCTTCTCCTGCACGGCGCGCAGCCTCAAGGTCTGGATGCAGCACTGCTGAGACTCGGCGGCGCGCCCGCTGGGGATCGAAATGACGCGCGTCGATGCCTCGACCTGTTGCTGCTTTTCGTGGCAGAACCGCTGTCAGTTCGCCCCCTGCAGGACGAGCAGCAGCGCTGGCAAAACCTGCTAGGCAATGACGTGTTCAGCTGGCTGAGCGGTCAGGCCCCGCCCCCTCTTCTGCACCAGGCTCTTAGGACATTAGCCCGGTCTGTCCCGGGTCAAATCAGGCAGTTGCCAGCTTTCCTGCGGCCACACGGCGAGATGGGACCAGACGTTCCGTTGCCATGGAAACAGAGTGACACATGATGCTTTGGTTATTGCTGACTCAGGTGACTTTTAAGGAGCATGAGCTGGTGTACATTTTCTCTTTTGCATAATAAAAAGACTCAGTTAATAAACAGCTTCTGAGTTTTAATAAGTTCATACTCACATATCCAGGTCTGGACTCTGTCCACTTAGGTCCAAAGTCCAGTAAAGTGCAGCTATAAGTCTATAGGTCGACTACAGTAGAGTCCATTCAAGTTGTTGCAGTCCTGTTTAAAAGTTTTTCAACCAATTCATGTTTCATTCCATCACATAATTTTAATAGAACCCACTAAACTCAAAGTAAGTCCAGACGAGTTCATCAGAATCTGCCATATTCTGCTGGAGTCCAGGTCTGCTGGTCCTTATCACCCAACCAAATGACCAAAAGAAAGTCAGGTCCTTTGACACAAAGCTGCAAATAACAATAAAGGAAAACTGCACTTTTTTTTGGGAATTTTGCCCATCATCCACAATCCTTATGTGAGACGTGAACACACGTTTTCCTCTTTTCTGTGCATTCTAAAGATATTAAAACAGACAGCTCAGTACTGCATGTATGGGACCCACTTATTCCGCCTATTAAGCCTTTTGATGAATACTCCAAAAAATGCCAACAATGTTCCATTTACTTATGTGACATGCATATAACCGAGCTACAGTGACATTGTTATTATTATTAACAACATTGCTACGCCGATCAAACTACGTTACTGGCGCATTGACACTTAGCCATAACACACCTGCTAGCGACTAACCAGCTTGTGGCTAGCTTCACCACAGACTCGGCCGCAGTGCATCAGCGTCACGCTCACAACACCTCAGGCAACTACAAAAAAGGTAAGGCTACATATTTGGGCTGACACCACTGCTGCTGTGTTTTTATTTCTGAGTTTGGAAAAGTTTGAGCTAGGTGTAGGCATTCGTTTCTATATTGTTATGTGAAACCAATGCGCCGACTACTTCGAACGAAGTTCCAGTAATGCTTAGAATGGCCAAAATACGGCAAAATAATGTAAGTATTACATGTTATCTTGAATGTACGTGTTAGTACATGGTCACAGCATGTACAGTATATAACACCATAAATCGTTGTTGGAGGTCTTTGTAGGCAGCATAGTTGGATCCCATTACATGCAGTACTGAGCTGTCTGTTTTTATATCTTTACAATGCACAGAATAGAGAAAGACATATGTTCATGTCTCACATAAGGATTGTGGATGGTGGGCAAAATTCCAAAAAAGTGCAGCTTTCCTGTAAGTGTCAGAAGTGAACATCCAGATCTCAGAACCTTTCTTCTGGACTTTCTATACCAAAGACCACCTTTAACACCTCACACTCTATTTTATTCACAACTCCAGAATGTTCAATTTGACACTCCTTAAATATCCCAGTGCTAGCAGTACGAGCAGTACACTGCACCAATAGTCTCGTCGTTGAACATGCCCAAAGTTAGTTGGGAAAGGCTCCAGCTCCCAGGAAAAGCGGTAGGAAAAGGACAGGTACTGGAAGGACAGTTTACGTCAAGTCCTTTGAATGTTGGACATGTGGAGGGACATTCATTTGAATGTTGGGACAGGTGAGACATGGACATAAAACATTAAAATGACATCAGAGGAGCTCCCATTCGTCATCCTCATCATCGCCAACATTTATCTCGGAAGGGGCAGGTCTACGCTGAGTTTGCGGTAGGAGCTTTGTCATACGACGGGCCAATCCACCAATGGCAGTTACCGCCCACAAGTCATCATTTGGAGTGACTGCATTGACAGGAAGGAAATGTTAACGTCCTGGTTCGGCTTGATAGCAGTAAGAAGTACGTCTCACCAGTTAAGCAAGTAGCGTGCCCTGGGATCTTCTTCCAGTAGTCTCCAGCTGGGTTTTTATCCGAGACACTGTAACGTCGAGCCAGGTCTCCATTGGCACATCGAACCCAAACTGTCCGACAACTGAGAAGCAGCTGATTGACGGTCAGACCTAAATGACGGACAGACAGAGAAGGCTGAGGACACAGACATATAAGTGAAGTGAGGACAGTCGAAACAAACAGACCTTGCACCGGTTCCCAATTTGTCCCAACAGGCATCTCGTCACTGAGCCCTGTCCTCACAAACACCCCGCCTCTGTTGTCCAACGCCCACAAAAGATGATCATTTGGACTCGTCTGAATACTGATGAGCTGTACTCCAATTGGCTGCAGGAACATGATGTCATTGTTACATACAAAAGTGCACCTGGATACCTGGACTCTGGATTTGTGGTTATATATATGTGTTACCTCGACAGGTGATTCTGGACTAGTGTTTCTAGATGTAATAACTAGGTAGGTGGTTCTGGAGTAGTGTTTCTAGAAGTGTGTTGTTACCTGTATGAGTGGTTATGGACAAGTGTTTTTAGAAGTGTGTTGTACCTGGACAGGTGGTTCTAGACGAGTGTTTCTAGGCATGTGTTACCTGGACAGGTGGTACTGGACGAGTGTTACCTGGGTGTGTGTTCTTGGTGGTTCTAGACTAATGTTCCTAGATGTGTGTTATCTAGACAGTTGGGTCTGGACTAGTGTTTCTAGATGTGTGTTACCTGAAAAGGTGGTTCTGAGTTAGTGATTTTAAAAATGGGTTTTCCCTGGACAGGCGGTTCTGGACTAGTGTTCCTAGATGTGAACCTGGACAAGTGGTCCCGGACAAGTACTTCTAGATGTGGGTTACCTGGAAAGGTGGTTCTGGATTAGTGTTTCTAAATGTGTGTTACCTAGACAAGTGGTTCTGGACTAATGTTTCTAATTGTGTGTTTTACCTGGACAGGTGTCCTTGACTAATGTTTCTAGACGAATGTTACCTCGACAGTTGTTTCTAGACTAGTGTTTCTTTGCGTGTGTTACCTAGACAGGTGTTTCTTAACTAGTGTTTTTGACTAGACGGTTCTGGACTATTAGTTTGAATGTGCTACCTGGACAGGTGGTTCGATGTGGATCCAGGCGGGTAGCATCATGTTGGGGTTCAGTGGTTGCGTTCCAACTCTGAAGTAGACAAGTCCTCGACTGTCGAGGGCCCAAACATTCTGGCTTCCACAGCTCACACTGACCAAACGAACACTTCCTGTCTCACAGAAAGAGACATGGACAGGAAGAATGTGGCTGGTGGATGAAGGACCACAGGTTTGATTCCTCTGACCAGCAGAGATACCACAACTACACAGTGTCACTAACAACTACCATAATATTGACAATGCAGAGAAGTGAAAAGTCTCACACACGCACACACACACATACACACACATGAGTGGATGTCAGACAAAGTATTTAGGGCAAACAAAGTGCTACACTACTTTTGATGTCCAAACATTCTATGTGAATCCTCAAGTGGAACAAGAGTGGAATAGGATTATGCCCACTTCTGCCAATTCCACTACAGATTCCAGCAGGTCAGTCTGTTTTTGGGAGAACAAATTCCAATTTCACTGTTACCGCACTGACCTTTAGACCTTTGACTCCTCAACTCCCCATGAATCAGATGATGAAGCTCAAAATGTTAATAAACAAGTCTTCTGTCCAAAACGTAACAAACGTACTGCATTTCTTCTTTTCGCCAAATAGACACATTATGTGAGCACAGGGGTGCCCATTACATCGATCACAATCAACCCGTCGAGGTAGTGTTGGTCAATCGCGTGTGTCACCCACTTTGTACATGTCATATGACATCAGTCAGCTGACATTAAGCTCTCCTCCTGATTCGCTGTTGCGCTTCCACGGCAAAGTAAGTGGTAAAAAAAAGTGTCTCCAGCAACACCGATATGCAACTTCCATCTTCATTACGGATAAACTAACTCTTTTGTGATTAAGTGATTGTTTATTATGAGATTTTTGGAGAGCTTCTCGAAACGTGAATTTCTTATGGAGATGAATAAAGTATCTATCTTTATTATGGATAAACTACCTCAGCGGTAAAATGCCTAGATCTATAATAAAAGTTATCCATTCACTTTTACCGGCGAATTCTGGAGAAAAGAAGTCAATTGTTTGATGGCTGTGTTTCGCGTCCTGAACTCCACTATAGAAACGTGTGTTCTCTACACTTTCGTGTGTGAAACTATTATCTGAAACCTTTTTAATATGTTGCTGCATTGTCTTTTGCATAATCATTTCATTTCTTGTATATCAGTAATGTTTGCTAGCAAATGCTAAATGGACATAATACATGAACTGCATGTATAATGAACGCTATGTAGCTATTTTGACTGACATATTATTCTGGTTATGTACAGAACTATTGAGGAATTATGGACTGCAGTGGCTCAATAGGTAGAGCAGGACATCCAGAAACCGGACGGTTGGTGGTGAGATCCTCCATCCCTCCACCCAGCCACTGTTGTGTCCCTGGGCAAGACACTTCAAGACATTGGTGTATCAATGTGACTGAATGTTTGGTGGTGGTCGGCGAGGCTGTAGGCACAAATTGGCAGCCACGTTTCAGTCAGTCTATCCCAGGTCAGCTGTGGATACATATGTATAGTACCACCAGTGTGTGAATGAATGATGGGCTCACTTCACTGTAAAGTGCTTTGGGTACCTTGAAAATCTGATCAATTATTATCATGTGTAATTATCTTTATTGTCATATTGAATTGAATTGTAAATTATTGAATGATATCAACTGCGTTGATGACCTGTAAACTTCGAAATTGTGAATGTGAAATACCAATGATAAGTATTTACTATAGTAGTTTCAAAGTTTACCAGTTAGATTTTATATATATCTTATATGTTTTATAGGAAGACGTAGAATACGTCGACTTGCATGCTGAAAAAGTGTGTGCACCCCCAATATACATGTCATGCACAACAATACACACATTTATAAATGTGTATATATATATATATATATATTCTCTCAGTTTATACTTGGAAGCAGACCTTTGTGACCTGGTAATTTTAAAAGTTAATGTCCGTTTCGGTTAATGTCGGCCCTTCTGGAATGAATTAATGACGCTAACCAAGGTTCCACGGGAAACTGGACTAGACTAAGCAGGACACTGTATGCTCCTAACAGACGTAAGCCTGTGTTCGCTAACACACTCGTAGCAGCTAACCTGGTATAGACATTAGCTGTGCTAGGTTTGCTGGTTGTATATTTTTTTAATCATGTGATTTTATCAGCTGTAGTTTAGCAACTATTACGTTTTGTCTTTAGTTGACTTCCTTCTACCAATGTCAATAAAAATCAAATATCTCTGAAATACTGCTGATGTTGGGGTTGAAGTTCAAGACTGAACACGAGCTGAAAGTGGATCACGGCCGTGCGTCAGCACTCCCAGCTGTGCAGTCACAAGGTGGAATAAACAAGTCTGACTTGTTACTTGAAGGACACGTTAAGAGTATGACTGACAGCACAAGTCATGCGCTCGCTGATAGTGAGAAGGACCAAAACTAAAAACAGATCTGCCCTTCTAGTTTGGAAACATCTCTGTGGAGCGACACAACACTGCTTATGCAACAGTCAGCTGTCAGTATAACACAACTCAACAGGTGTGTGTATGTGTGCGCAATGTTTGGAAAGAAAACAAAATGCCAACATGATTTATTTTCAAGAAATTACAATATCATGTTAGAAACCAAAGTTTTCTTTTTTAAAATGCAGTAAATTCGTTCAGCGTTCACGGCCCCGCAAATGTGCTGATTACTGGCCAAAACGTAAAAAAAAAAATAATAATAATTCTCCCAAAATAATTTTTTCTCAGAAAACACATCTTGTCAGTAAAGTCTGTAATTATTAATAAATGCGTGGTACACTGGACAGCAGAATAGTACAATAGATCCCTCACACATTCATGATTCAGCATTAACGACCCTGCAAACTGGCGGATTTTTGTTTGAATATTTTTTGTTGTTGTATGTTTTTGTACTTCTATGCATGTCTCTTGTTAGCTTCCTAAATGAGGAGAGACGAAGAGTGTGTTCTGGAGCTAAACTAATATAGTATTACTGTACCTTCCATCCATTTTCTATGCCGCTTATCCTCATTAGGGTTGTGGGGGTATGCTGGAGCCTATCTCAGCTGACTTCAGGCGAGAGGCGGGGTACACCCTGGACTGGTCGCCAGCCAATCGCAGCGGACATATAGACAAACAACCATTCACACTCACATTCATACCTATGTGGAATTGCCAATTAACCTTTTTGGAATGTGGGAGGAAACCGGAGTACCCACAGAAAACCCACGCATGCACGGGGAGAACATGCAAACTCCACACAGAGATGCCCAACAGAGATTCAAACCCAGGTCTTTCTGCTCTCCTGACTGTGTGGCCAACCGTGCCAGTTATAGGTTAGGTATATAGCTTATGGGACCCTTATATATATATATATATATATATATATATATATATATATATATATAAAAATATATACATATACAGTGGGGCAAAAAAGTATTTAGTCAGCCACCAATTGCGCACGTTCTCCCACTTAAAAGACAAGCGAGGTCTCCCAATTTTCATCATAGGTATATTTTTTAAGAATTTTTTGCGAATTATGAGGGAAAATAAGTATTTGGTCACCTACAAACAAGCAAGATTTCTGTCTCTCACAGACCTGTAACTTCTTCTGTAAGAGGCTCCTCTGTCCTCCACCCGTTACCTGTATTAATGGCACATATTTAAACTCATTATCAGTACAGTAGTACCTCGCATAACGTAAACCTCCTTTTACGTAAATTCCACTGAACGTAAAGAATTTGTGTAAAGTTTTTGCATCGTATTACGTAAGAAATTCCATATAACGTAACGCGTCAAGGCGGTGCAAGTTTTTTTTTTTTTTTCAATGAACTTTAATAATGCCTCAAGTCGGTGCAAGTTCAGACTAACACTTGGTGAAGCCTTCTGATGCTTCATGCTTTCATTGGCTGATTTTTGGGGCACCGCCTCCACTCTCATCTCATTGGCTGATTTTCGGGACATCGCCTCCGCTCTCATCTCATTGGCTGACTTATACAGCAGGTACGTGAGTTTGTGTGAGAGACAGGCTTCTCCCTTCTACCGCCTTCCTCTTCCTTTAAACTAACTTAAACAATTAAGTTAAGTTACAAATTAAAATTTTGCACACAGCATTATCGTGTAGTGCGTGTGCGTGTCTGTGAGACCAGTTGACTCAGACTCTGAGTCGCGTTTTGACTCAGGCTAGTCCTCCTCCTCCATTCCTGCCACCGCTCCTGATCAAGACATCTCGTGAACGGTAACATTGTTTTTGTTTTTCAGTTTTATTCATTTACAGTCATCTTATTTATTACCTTATTTTATATTGGAATGTTACTCTACTATGTTTATGCTAACGTTTTCTTATATTTTCCCACCATATTTGGTGGACTTTGAATATTTTGAACGGCCAAAGGGGTGAGTTTAGGAAGATCTTGGAACGGATTAGGCTATTTACATGTATTTTACGCTTCGTATAACATAAAAACCCTATAACATAAAGGTTCTTGGAACGGATTGTTTACGTTGTAGGGGCGCCTACTGTACAAGACACCTGTCCACAACCTCAAACAGTCAGACTCTAAACTCCACTATGGCCAAGACCAAAGAACTGTCAAAGGACACCAGAAACAAAATTGTAGACCTGCAGCAGGCTGGGAAGACTGAATCTGCAATAGGTAAGCAGCTCGGTGTGAAGAAATCAACTGTGGAAGCAATTATTAGAAAATGGAAGACATACAAGACCACTGATAATCTCCCTCCATCTGGGGCCCCATGTAAGATCTCACCCCTGGGGTCAAAATGATCACGAGAATGGTGAGCACAAATCCCAGAACCACACGGGGGGGGACCTAGTGAGTGACTTGCAGAGAGCTGGGACCAAAGTAACAAAGGCTACCATCAGTAACACACTACTTCGCCAGGGACTCAAACCCTGCAGTGCCAGACGTGTCCCCCTGCTTATGCCAGTACATGTCCATGCTTGTCTGAAGTTTGCTAGGGAGCATTTGGATGTTCCAGAAGAGGATTGGGAGAATGTGATGTGGTCTAATTGCATGAATGTCCTGACTTTGTTGAATGAGTTGATGTTGGAATGAGGTGAATTTTTTTTCAGTATATAGGTAGCCTGAATGTCCTAAACTCGCTGAACAGTTTGATGTTGGAATGGCTTGAATCGGTGATGAAATGTGGCAGTAGTAGCAGGTAATGGGTTTTAGGGAGAAGGGTGAATTTTGGGAAAATTTAGAATTTTGGATCACCCCCTAAATTTAATCTGTATCTTCCATATCCAATTTCTGGCAATTACTGAAAATTTCATCCAAATCCATTCAAAAGTTTTCAAGTTATTTTGAACAGACAAACAAACAGGCAAACAGATTAACTCCAGCAAAAACATAACGTAGGTAATAATGTGTGCGGTAGGTGGCAAGGAAACAACATCGTTAGGGTTGGGCATCGAGTCTCGAGCATCAGTGCGAACAGAGACAGTGGGAACATTTTGATTCTCCCGGGATCGTTCAAATGTTTTTATTTCGATTCCTAGTTTCGATGCCCACTTTGGCGACCGGAAGAAATAGCTGCAAAACACTACAAAGAAGAAGCCGGAACGAGAACAAGAAGAATAACAAGAGCACAAGCGAAGAAGCAGCAGCTAAAAAGTTTGACTTAATCTCATAAAAAACGAGGGGTCAGATAAGTGCAACATTTGCAACACAATGATATCATGCAAAGGAGGGCAGGACCAACATGATTATTGTTCACACATTTATGGTGTAGAAATAACAAAATACCTTGCCTTTGATGCACTATGTCGGACCTCCTCGAAGCAGTCAGACTCAGGGAAGTCCAACAATAAATGACATTTGTCTCATGCCAATATAACAGAGTTTCAAGAAGCTAGCTGATGTGGAAGTTCAGCGTTCATAAAGGACGGGAGCTACGGCTACGGCTAGGCAAGTTTAGCAACAGTCAAGGGACGTTCTCAAATCACACAACACACTTCTGGCCTTCAAAATAAGAGCATATTTGGGCTACATCCTGTGTCATAAGGGGGTCAGAAAAGGGTGTCATAAAAAACAGCTTACGCCAACATTGAGGCAGCAAACAAAGTATCCAACATTTCAAAAGTAAACATGTTTTGTGAAAATGTACTGTACTTTGTACTGTTACCTGTAAAAAGAAACTTCTAACATTTAGATTGAAGTTGAATGGTTTCATATTTATATACTGGCTGAAAATAGCCCTGTAAAAAAATCATAGTAAAGTTGATAAAAAGATCATAACATTAAATAATGTATGGAGACGTTTGAGGCACTTCATCCAAAAAGAACTCTGGTTTTCATCCTCATTTAAACCATGCAAACTTTTGTGTCGCTTTAAAAGCATTGTAATCGAAAATTGTTAGGAACTGGAATAAAAATGAGAAATCGGAATCGGTCAAATTGAAACGATGCCCAACCCTAAACATTGTACACATTTATGTATGACTTTGATGCTGGTGTTTCCAAAGGCAGCACATGTCATCACACTGAGTTTTACATGACTCAGCAATAATTGGTAAAAAAACACAGGTAAAAAAAACCTACCCAGCTGACTGAGGTCCAGCGACGTCCAGCTGAGACCAGTGGGACATGATGGAGACAGCGTGCGAATACTGACCCGGCCATGGGAATCCAGCCCCCACAGAGCGTCACGGCAAGCCGACAGGTGAATCAACTCCACCTGGGCGGAGAATTGAGAATGTGAAGGTCAAGGTGACATCATCACAGACAGGTCACAGGTGACTGACCTCAGGTGGCAGCGGCACTGATGATGGACGGAGTTCCCCGTCCTGGTCCCACACACAGAACAGATCCTTTCTGCTCTGAGCCAGCCACAGGAAGGCACCTGAAACATACTGCTATCAACGTGTGTGCGTGTGTTTGTGTTTTTGTGTCCAGGTGTGTTACCGTCTTTGTCAGGCACTACTGAAGACGTGATGAAGGTCCACCTGGTGGATGACATGGTTCCTCTTGGAACAAGGTTCTGCCAGAAGGTTCCTGAAAGAAAAAATGGGATTTGTTGAATACTTTTACAGTAAGTAAATATATATTGTAGTATGTATTGATATATAAATGTCTTTTTTGTACATGACTGACCCACAAGGCTGCCACGGGCCAAGTGGAGCTGATTCCGTCCTGACGCCACCCAAACGCCGCCAGCGTTGGCACTGACAAGGGTGGGCTGGCGCTGTGAGTACTGAGACAAGAACGCTACCACCCGTTCCACCGGTGCCTTGGTTACCGTGGCAACACTATGTGTGGCGTTCAACAGGGTCTGGAATAGACTGCCTTGATCGAAGACCACATAGTCGGAAATACTGACCTGGGAGACACATCATTACACTAGATGGACCTCTCTTACACGCACGCGCAACACACACACACACACACACACACACACACACACACCCACACACACACACACACACACACTACACACACAGTACCTGCCACCAATGGTCATCTTCTCCCTGAGGTGTGGATGAAGAGATGCCAGTTCGAAACCAGAGACTGCCGCTGATATCGAGTGCCCATGCGATGCCTCTGTCTCCCAAAGCTACGCACATCAACTCCACACCCTGAGCCTCACTGATCACATGACATGACATTAGATTAGATTAGATTAGATTACATAGAACTTTATTCATGACATGTACATCTACACCTGTTTCTACACCTTCAAACCAACGCTGATCAATTGGGCCTGACATCTACCAAACTATTACCGTAGTACTACAGTAGTATTATTATACCAACACAGTACTACAGTACTATTACAGTAGAAATCCTCGATATTGGCTTTTTATCGATATTCAATATACCAATATTGTTCAGCACTTGATTACTGATACTGACATCATGCACTACCGATATTGGCAGCAGCTCTTCCCTCAAACTAATGTCAGGTCACATCTCATGTAATGTCATCTCGTGTCTCAACAAAAGTCATTAAAATAATCATGACTAATAAAAGGAGACGCCTTACTTCCCCCTCGCATACATAACCAGCGCTTTCATAGTAAATTGAAACCTATTTTTCTGAGACCCTTATTTTGTTAGATGCCATCTGGCAGAATGTAATGCACAGCATTTTTATTGTGAAGGTAGGAAGTGTGCTGTTTTGTCTGTTGGCTCTTGACCAAAGTTGACGGCTGTGTGGTGTGACGGTGAGATGAAGCTGTGTGCTGATAATAAGTGCCTCCCTGTGTTTGCACAGCGTCAGCGGACATCTTATTAAGACCCTTGGTTACACATATTTACAATCTACAGGCCAAATTTGGTAATGCTTCCAGAATGCAGACATGCTGAACTGGTAAGCTTGTTGCTGTGTGGTGCACAACATCACTCACGTGCTGATATCATTGTCGGCAGAAAAGCCAATACCAGCATGAAGCAATATCTAATTTTTATGCCAATATCTGTCGGCCACTATTATCGGACATTCATCCAATAAAGCACTACTAAGCTACCACTACAATACAACTACAGTAGCTTTAAGGTAGCACTACAGTAGTAATCAAGTAATATTGGAGTAGCATTAAGGTAAGACTACAGAGTTAATACGGTAGTATTAGGGTAGCACTGCAATAATAGTACAACAATAGTAATTATTCAGTAGTATTAAGTTATTGAGGTATTAAGGTAACACACACAGAGTAACACAGTAGGAGTACCTGACAGTATCATACTTCCAGGTGTCTCCCAGACTACAGAAGGCATCAAGTCCTTCTCTGTAGAATAAAGCGTTGTGTTCACTCAGAGCCCAGACCACGCCCCCTCTGACACACACCTGACTGAAGACACATGGCGTGTCCACCTTGACCGAGCGAGCGCATGGCCGCTCCAGACTAAGACCTGAAAGAGCCAAGTCCTGTTACCACGGCAATGCTTTCACCAGCACTTCAGGTGAGCACATTGTGCCAAGCACACAGGGCGTTACCTGTCTGCAGGTACAGGTCTCCGTTGGTCCTGATGATCCAGGCCGAGTCGTCACCAAGAGCCACAAAGGAAGTTTGCTCCACAGCCTTGTACCAGTGACGTTTCCCTCTTCCTGCCACTTTGGCACAAGCAAACGCCGTCATGCTTTTCTGCTCCACCTTCCAAAGCAGGTGACCTAGCACACGCACCTATGGTTAGCATCCTACAGCTAAATCCAGCATGTGTTGTGACATGAGTGTGACATGAGCTCACCTGAGGGAGAGAGTGCCACCTGGTGAATGTTGTCTTCAAAGCGCTGCCATTTAAGACTGCCTTCAGGCAGAAGACTGCAGAACAATCCACCTTTAAAGTCCAAACACCACACATACCTGCAACACACAAACATCACAGCTTGACTTCATCAGCTCAAGCTAAGCCCCCAAACCAACCAACCAACCTCCCACCCCACCCCCAAACACACACACACACACCTGTCAGTGACATGAAGACTCAGTATTCCACATCCGGGTCCCGAGTATCCCATCCAGCTTTCAGCCAACTAGTAAAACAAGGAAAGAAAGGTCAGCAGGGTGTAGCTGGAGATAAAGAAGATGATACCTCAATGAAGATGACTATGGATTGGATGATTTAAAATAATATTGCTCCCAGAGAGGTCTTACCTGGTCAGGTTTGTGTCCATGTCTGTCTTCAACATCCTGGTGCAACTGTCCATCAGTCTGCTGGCTTTGGAAACTGCTGTGTTCTGCTGCACTGTCAGCAGAGGGCAGACTGTGGCAATAGATGTCTGTTTCCTCCTCACTCGACACACTTGGCTTCCTATTAGGGAGTCCAGTAGAATTAAACATCTCGTCCTTAACACCAGCAGATGGCACCGAGCCCTCCTCCTCCTGCACATGAAAGATCACAACAATGAGGAGAGACATTGCACTCTTAACCGTATTTCTATCCCTCCGTGGTCCTCGTTGCGTTATCCATCATGCATGCCGCCATATTGTGGAGGATCTCAAATAAGAATGCAGACTGTTTCACTCAGGAAATAGGCAATGTCCTGCCATTCTAACAGTGTAGTGGTTCACATGACTTTGTGCCTGTGAGAAATCCAATTGAATGCAAGGGCGTCCTGGGTCCATGACCATGAAGAACTATAATCATACAATATACCTGTGGTTTCATCAGGAAGTGGTCCACTTGCTCCTCTATTGGCTGTACATCATCCTGCACTGAGTTGTTCTTGTAGGAGAAGGTGCCTTCCAGCAGCAGATCCACATTTGGAGTGAGGGGGACAACCTGGTTTGGTGGGTCCTGAGGGAGCATGCAGCTTGGGAGAAGGTGGCAGGTGGTAAAGGGGACAGGGATAAGACAGTTATGTCAACAGGAAGAGGAGACTTGTGTTCCACTACAAACCTGGATTGGGTGGAAGAAGAAGTCCTCTCCTCCCCATCCATCCCATTTCTGTCCATGGCCGCCTCCAGTTGCTGACTGTGCTCTGGAGAGTCCTGGTTTGGAAGTTCCAGCCCCAGGAGGGAAACACGTTCGCTTCCTCCATCACTACAGCTGCCATCTTGGACTAAAAGCATGGAGTCCGAGCAACGGCTCTCAGACAGACGATTCCCACTGTTGCTTTCTGCCAAAGGAAACAAAGAGTCAGTGTTTGTCTATCACACAGTACGTCTATCCTCTTGGTGCTCGCCTTGTTGGCCTCTCTTCTTCTTTTTCACTTTCACAGCTTTCACCACCAGTTCCTGCTGCATGTCTTCCTGCTCCATGGGCGCAGTGGAACGTTCAGAGGAGGTGTTTCCATGAAGACTGTCCCAGGAAGCCACAGAGCTGCTGCGGCTACGAGAGCAGTTGGTGACGACGGCAGCGCCCTGACAGAGTACACATTTATTTAGGAGAAACACACTCAAGTATCACATGACCTGCAGCAGCATTTAGAACATACAAACACAAAAATGGTCATATAGTCATTTGATGTAGAGTTGGATTAATCAATGACAATAGTTGTATGTTAGCCTCTACATGGTTATGTATCAATATGCACTGCTGCATCTTTGCAGTTGCTGAAAATTTTGGAATAGATAATTCATAGTTAAAAACAAGACGTGAATGCTCTCTGAGTATAGAAACATTCTTCTGTTTAAGACAGAAGACACAAATCGGCTTAGAGCTTTCCTTTTATTTCACAGGGACAGTGTAAATCAATTAGCATTGCTTCAAATGCACCAGAATTAGCCAAAAGGCTATTTTTCATTTGTTGTCCCTATTCAAATATGAACTGATGCTTTTGAAAGAATTCAATAAATACGTATACTGCACTTTGTGTGAAAAGTACAAATTAAGTGTTAAATGCACAAATAAGGTGGTTAGCATGTTGGTCACACAGTCAGGAGACCAGGAAGGTCTGGGTTCGAATCTCCGTTGGGCATCTTGTCCAAAGTCAGCTGAGATAGGTTCCAGCATAACCCCGCGACCCTAGTGAGGATAAGCGGCATAGAAATAGACTTGGCGCTACCTGCTCGACCTTGCTCATAAACACAAAATAATAGGACAGTCTGTGAATATAACTGATTGTTCCAACTCTGTACAGTAGATGGCCTCTTAACATACCTGCACCTAGTCTGCTAGCAAATAAGACGACGTACCAGGAGGGATCAGTGGTGCCAACTCAGTAACTTTGTCGCTATATTTAGCAAGTCATCAGACCCCTTGAGAGACTTTTTTAAAACAAAAAGCCACTAGCAACAAATCAATGAAGATTTGGCATGAAAGAAAGCATGTATCGCTCTTGTCAACAAGCACCTATTATTGCAGTGGGTCCCTCCCCCATTCAAAAGCACTCACAAGTCAGTCTTGTTTGTGACGTTTTAAAAAATGACAAAAATATGCAACAGAAGAAAGTTAATAGGGGTATGACGAAATATCGATATACCAAACTGTCGCAATATTTAACCCTACAATGGATTATCGAAACACTCTCGCCGTGTATTGTTCTTTAATTATTATTAAAATACAGCCACTATAAACGTCTTCCACTGTTCAACCTCAGTGAGTCACCATTTTACATGTAATCCAGGAGCAGCTCCTTGCGACAGTGGCAGAAATTTGGGCGGACGTCACAGAATGAGAAGAAAAGAAAGCAGAAGAAGAAACAATAACCAAATGACGCCCTATGACGGATTCGGGTGGTGAAGTTAAATGGAAAGATGTGCCAGAATACTGTAGTAAAAATCAAAAGTGTGGACTCACTTTTGGCTGTACCTCATAAGAAAAATGTTGATTTTTCTACTCAAAGGCAAATGTTGTTTTATTCAATCAAGAGAAGTGTGTTTAGTTTACGTCGTTTATAGTCAGCATTGTCATGTTGCTCAACCTTAAAGGGGTCGTCGTCTCTTTCCGGTGATTACTTCACTATTACTATACTACATAAAATATTTATTTTGCTATGCTTCTACTGAATAAATTGTCCTTGAGAGACATGAGATGTTGTGTTTTCTGAATGAGTTTAAAATAGCTTGACAGTTTTTCAGACATCTAAAATAAAATCCTGTTTTACAGTTATGTTGCACTAAAACTGTTGTTGTTTTTGCACCACTGCTGGTAGTATTCTGGTTAAAATATGCTGCAAAATATCCACCCATTTCCTATACCGCTTGTCCTCATTTGAGTCACAGGTAAGCTGGAGCCTATCCCAGCGAACTGCTGCAAAATATAACCCATGAAATAATTTTTTATGGTTTTGTTTCACCCTATCACTGTATCGGGATATTATTGTTATTGTGAGCCAGGTATCGCAAATCGTATCGTACCGTCAGGTACCCTGAGATTCCCAGCCCTAGTTCTAAAAATATTTGTTTTGTTCTTCACGTTTTTTATTCACTTTGTGTGTCCATCAACTTTATTCCTTTCTCCTACTGCATCCCTTACAATTGCATGCAAATGTATAATGGCAAATTATGGAAATTTGACGATCACGTGTCTTTTATTTTTATTTCTTTGATATTATTATTACTAGCCCGTTATGTTCCACCATTACACCACAAAAAATGCCTTGTTTGTGTAACCTTCACTGACAATGACAATAAAAACTATTCTGATTCTGAAGTCACACCCCACAACCCGCCACTGCCAAAAATAGATTACAGTCCTGTGGGAAACACTGAAGTCATTCTGCTGAGTTGGAATATAAACTGTCAGAGAGGTATGTATAATGTATTTCCTCCTCTGTAATCGATTGATGAATTTGATGAATTAAGGAATTTTTTGTTATCCATCCATCCATCTTCTATATCGCTTGTCCTCACTAGGGTTGCAGGTATGCTGGAGCCTATCCCAGCTTTGTTTGGGCAAGAGAAGGGGTACACCCTGGACTGGTCGCCAGCCGATCGCAAGGTACATATAGACAATACTGTTGTTGTTGTTATTATTATTTATTAAACTACACACAGTAGATGCCTGGTTACAGGTCATTTATCAAGACGTTTCTGTTGTATGTCATATCTTGTCTTGTGCATTTGTGCATAAGACAAGATATGACAAGTGGCCTGACAGTATAATTCCTACAAAGTTTGATTGAGTACTCATCACCTCATCCTTCTCCTGTGCTTCCTCTGCTTCCTCCTCTTCTTCCTTTCTCTCCTCACCACACCTCGCCTGTAGACCCCCACCTTCCACAATAATGGCCATGGTTCTGATTGGCTGAGCCATCTCCACACATCCAGTGGTTGGGAGGATGTTGGGCGGTGTCAAAGGTGAAGACAGACGGACGGGGAAGTCTGACACTGAAGGAGAAATAAACAACAATGAGGTCACACCAGCAGCCGCTGTGTTTATGTTCTGCTTGAACTCCAGATGGCACACTCACAGGCACTGATCGCTCCCTCCGGACTGTCCGAAAGTCGGATCAAATCTCTGTCTCCTTTCAAGATGAAGATCTCATTGTCACAGCAGGACAAAGACACAATGTCTCCGCTGCTCTCCAGTGCTCCCACCAGCACCTGAACAAACCACAAGCCAGCAAAAGGGTTGGCCATCTTTAAGAGAGCTTATCATCTTGCTCTTATACTCTCCTTGTTAGCATGTTTGATTGGACATAACACTAGCTGACCAACCGCTCACCCATTCACCCATCCATTCATCCATCTTCTGCCCTGGTCTGGGTCACGGCCGCAGCAGCGTCAGTGGGGAAGTCCAGACTCCTCCTCCCAGGCTGGGCATGCCCGGAACAACTTACCAGAGAGGCGTCATGGAGGCATCAGAATTACATGTCCGAGCCACCTCAACCGGCTCCTCTCCATGTGAAGGCGCAGCGGCTCTACTCTGAGCTCCTCCCGAATGAGAGCTCCTCACCCTACAGTATATCTTAGGTGAGTCCAGGTGTAAAATAATTTTCGTCACTTGTATCTGCGATCTTTCCTTGTTCATGAGCAAGAGCTTGACATACTTAAATTCCTCCACCCGCAGCAAGACCTCACTGACCGCATCAATCTGCAAATAGATGAGATGTTGAGGCCCCCAAACTGGACACACTAAACCCCTTGACTGTGCCTAGAAATTCTGTCCATAAAAGTAATGAACAGAACTGGTGACAAAGGGCAGCCTTTCAGACCTGCCAGCCTAACACAAAGTGGTCATGGTGGTGGTTTGCCAGAATCACCGCTTCAACCACTGCTGAAGCTGCACACTGCTATCAGTCCTGGCTTTGGACCCATAGGGTCAGTGGTCAGTTGTTGGTGAGATTCTGATCTGTTGTAACCGTACCTCATTAATGCAGTCCAGGACATAGACACTGTATTCATTCCAGCTGAGGATCCAGCCATCTTTGAGGAAACAGCTGAGCAGACCCAGCTGTCGGTCTGCTGGACGGTACGCCCCAATTGGACCAGGGTGAGGGAATATCTCAAAATGAGGAATCTGACAACAACAAGAAGCAAGATAGGGTGAACAGAAGGTAGCAGGCACTGCTCCATTTTTGGATCCCAGTTTACCAGTACGGGTAGAATACCTGAGCACTGAAGATGGGTTTCAGCAGTCGGGTGTCCACCACATGACCTTTGACATCAGACCTCCAGAGTCTTAGACCAGGACGAGCGGCAAACACCTGCAGGTCGCTCTGTTTACAAAGAGCCGGCAGGAAGCATGCCCCGAACCTGCCACTGCTGTAACACACACATTCATGAGTCCTGTGCATTCATTCTGTACGTTTACTGATGTAACAATACATGTTTTCCTAATCACATTTTTTAGGGAAGAACCTTCAATGTGGTACAGATTTCCCACACAATACACATTAAAAGCCAGGGACAGGGAGTATACGTTCAGCATTGGAGTTCACCTCCACAAGCCTGGAGAATGTGCCTAAAAGTGGACGAAAAACATTTAGCACAGAAGCGGCAATCCAGGCATGCGGAACACCACCACAAACTAACACTAACTAACACTAAACTAGCTAGATCGTGTGCCTCACAGCGGATGAAAACAGTGCAGTCCAGTCTTTGGCAAGTGGGAGTCATGGCGAGCGATAGTGCTAAGGATAAACCAGAGCTCTTCTGTGGGTAAAGTAGCTGTTTAGGAACACTGGTCCTTCCCAATGAAATACGTCAACAGACGAGGATAAGTGGATAAGATGAAAGCAGTGTGCTGCCATTGTTCGGTAGAATAGCTTTCACTATTAACACAAGTCTTATGCAGCAATTGTGTTTTGATCTGACAAAATAGCAATCGTGTTTTGATCTAACAAAATCTTAAGTAATTTTTATCAAATGTAGAATTACTACAGCTTCTGCTTGGACATTACCACCGCGGCAGCTGTTGAACTCCAATAGAAAAAACAGACACACGTTGCGAGCAAGCGAATGATGCTGGGTGTTCTGTCGAATTTGTCGTATTTGAGAATAATATATTGTTAAAATTAAGCATCACATGACTGCACATGTATTCATCAAAGAGTATGACAATTCTTATGCCGATTACGATGCTAAAAAAAGCTTGTCTTTCAAATCTCTGATATAAATATGATGCAAATTGACTTGTTTGAGACCTATGTGAGACATCTATGACATGTTATATGATGCTAGGTGGTTGTACAAAGTAAATAATTAGTAAATTTAGTGGACAACAAAAAGCACTACTCAAATGTTATGTAAAGACTACTTAAGTGATTGTACTGAGAGAACACCGAAGAGACCACTGGTATGTAACAACTATTGTTTGTTGTAAGATACAACTGTGTTTAGTCATTTGGTGCTGTTCTCCTTTGATTCAAAGGTTATCAACCTAACCTGACAAGCTCAGGTAAGTCGCATGAGACAAGCTTTTTTCTGAACGTCACGGTTTAATCTCGTGAGATCTTGTGACACTCCTAATAAAGACACATGTAAAATAGATTGCAGATTGCAGTAGATTTTTAAGATAAAAGTACAGTTTCCATGATTCTTAGCGTCATCAGGAAATAGTGAATTTCTGAAATAGACTTCTATCAAAAGTCTTCCTCTTCTTCTTTTCCTTTTGGCTTTTCCCTTCAGGGGTCGCCACAGTGAATCAATTGCCTCCATCTAACCCTGTCTTCTGCATCCTCTTTTCTCACACCAACTACCTTCATGTCCTCTTTCACTACATCCATAAACCTCCTCTTTGGTCTTCCTCTAGGCCTCCTGCCTGGCAGTTCAAAACTCAGCATCCTTCTACCTATATATTCCCTATCTCTCCTCTGAACATGTCCAGCACACTTCTCCTCCATTCCTCAGGCATCTTTTCATTATCTAAGATCCTGTTGAACAACCCAGTCAGAAACTCTACTGCCACTTCTCCTAGACACTTCCAAACCTCTGGTATATCATCAGGGCTGACGGCCTTTCCACTCTTCATCCTCTTCAATGCCCTCATCACTTCAGCCTGACTAATCTTTGCTACTTCCTGGTCCACAAAAGTCACCTCTTCCAGTCTTTGTTCTCTCTCATTTTCCACGTTCATCCACTCTTCAAAGTACTCTTTCCATCTACCCATCACACTACTGGCACTTGTCAATATACTTCCATCCCTACCCTTAGTCACCTTAACCTGCTGCACGTCCTTCCCATCTCTGTCTCTCTGTCTTGCCAACCTGTATAGATCAGTCTCTCCCTCCTTACTATCCAACCTAGCATACAAGTCATCAGAAGCCCCTTGTTTGGCCTTTGCTACCTCTACTTTCACCTTAAGCTGCACCTCCCTGTACTCCTGTCTACTCTCCTCAGTCCTCTCAGTGTCCCACTTCTTCTTAGCTAACCTCTTTCTCTGTATACACTCCTGTACCTCCTCATTCCACCACCAAGTCTCCTTGTCTACTTTCCTTCCAGATGACACACCAAGTACTCTCCTACCTGTCTCCCTGATCACATTAGCTGTAGTTGTCCAGTCATCTGGAAGCGCCTCCTGACCACTCAGAGCCTGTCTTAACTCCTTCCTAAAAGTCATGCAACACTCCTTTTTCAGCTTCCACCATTTCATCCTCTGCTCTGTCTTTGTCCTCTTCATCTTCTTCACCACCAGAGTCATCCTACACACCACCATCCTATTCTGTTTGGCTACACTATCGCCTACCACTACTGATCTCCTTCAAATTACACCGTCTACACAAGATGTAGTCTACCTGTGTGCTCCTACCTCCACTCTTATAGGTCACCCTATGTTCCTGCCTCTTCTGGAAGACTTCTATCAAAAGTGAATTTCAGAAATAGACTACTATCACATGCTTTGATAGAAGTCATATGCAGCAGCTGTGTTTTGACTGACAAATCTTAAGTAACTTTGATCAAATGTAGAAAACAGCAACACGTTGCGACTGAGTGACGCTGGGAATACTGAGTGCAGGTTGCATTGCAAGGTTAATAGTGTGCGTAAAGCACTTACTGCCTTATGCACTCCACCATTCACAGTAGTACTGCCTTAATTCAGTCTGATTAGCTTCTGGCTGCCGTGTTCCCACGAGCAACTTGTCTCTAAATAACAAATATTGTCACATTTTAATCTCACAAGATCTTGTGATACCCCTAGTGAAGAATATAGACTTTTTATACAATCTGTTCTCTGAAAAGACTATTGGTAACACATGCCAGTCAGTGTGGTATTCTTATATTTTTTGGGTGAAAAAACATCATTAGGAGCCAAGGAGGGAGAGTACCATTAAAACTGAGGCGCATCCCAAACCGTGATGATGACATGCCATTACACCCCTTGTACTATATCTTAGTACAGTCCTTGATAGCCATTCGAGCTTCTCTGAAAACACTGATTTTATCTTAAGAAATGCTTTCAGCAACTCAGACGTCTGAGAAGATTAAGCTGTCTGGTGTCAGTCCACAGTTTTTAGAGGTGGTGGATTCTGCACATATTGAGTATCATTAGCCCTTTATCATTTAATCTCTGTGTTGGATTTGGACACTTCAGTTGTAGGTGTAAGCAATAGAATTATGAAAATGTATGGTAAAACTGGGGATAACCACAGCAGCCTCTGGCCCACATCTACTGTGAGGAGAAAAGCTTGGAGGATCCTGGCAGAAGGCTTTCATTCTCCGTCCTGTCAGTTTGAGCTTACAAAGTCTGGGAGGTGCTAGAGTTCCTCTGCCCAAAGGTCCTGTTAAAAAATCATTTATACGAAAGGCTATCGCCAATTTGTAAACAATCAACACATATGACCTCAACTGCTCTACTCCTCTGTTTGACTGACAGTACTTTACTGAATCTTATCTTACCTCTATTTTTATTCCTATTTTATCTCACCTCTGCTTTTATTCTGGAAATTACATGTTTTTACGTATGACAATGGTTGTCTGTCTCCTGTGGTGGTGAGCCACAGATAACTTTTTTAGTATTGTCCACCTCACAATAAAGATTTATTTAATTCTGTTGTACGTTACATGTGCATTTACCTCTTCCTGGGTTTGGTGCCGAGCTGCTGGACTTCCTGTTTCTGTGTGCAGTACAGCAGAGATCTCTGCTGCGTGGAGACCAGCAGCACCTGGTGACTGTAGTCCAACTGGACCACACCATACAACTCCTCCAAAAGCAGTACAGGCGTGCACGTGCCCTGAACACGCGTGCACATGCAAACAGTCAGGCGGGTGCGGTGCCACTTTATGTAAACATTGAGGTTACCTGCAAAGTTGTAGCGTCACCTGATCCAGGTCCAGAGCGGAGAAAACCACACGTCCCTTGTCATCTCCAGAGAAGAGCTTCATGCCATTAGTGCTCCACGCCAAAGAAGTCACCGTTCCTTTGTGGAGGCCCACGACATCAAACCGCCTCAGCTGCAGACAGGCATTACCATTTGACAGTTTCACCTTCCTCCTCCTCTTGAAAATGTACCCCACCTGTTTGTTGCGACCCGGAAGCGGAGACACCAACTGGAAGACGGCCACACGCCCTGATGCAGTTCCCACTGCAACCAGGTCATCAAAACAGCTCAGCAGCTTCACGGCTGTGATGGCGTCACACTTTCCCTGAGCATACACACACATGTTTAAAAAAAACTGGACTGCCATCAGAGTGCCAGAAAAGAAGCGAGTCAAACCTCCAGGCTGTACTTGTTCATGTGTGCCAGGCGGCGGCAGTAGAGGTACAACATGCCGATGCTGCTGCCCACTGCCACAAAGTCACTGCTGCTGTCCACCGCCGTCAGATAGACCACCACTGAGCGGAAACCCCTCTGAACCTGCAGGACAACCAGAGCCATTACCACCAAGTCAAAACTATTTCACTGTCGTGATTGAGGTCAAACACGGCTTGTGGCGCCCTCTGCTGGTCATAAACGATTTCTACAACCGGTACAACAAGATGACATCACAATTCACACTGAATAACATGATTACATGGCACATAATAAAATATCTTAATTGGATATTTATTGAGCATTTTCTTTGATTTGGACAGCTATGTGATTTATAACACCCAAATGGTAACTTTCTGCCAAATTCATTAACTTGGAGAAAAGATGATTGCAAGGAAATAATGGCACAAGACAGCCATTTCTACACCACAGTCTTGATAAGACATTCACGGTGGGAAGGCACGGGGTTATACTTTGGCTGGGATGGCGTGCAGCAGATGGTGGAGTGGGCAGAACTCCCTCAGGACAGATGGCTGGCTTGCCATGTTTCTACAAAGACAGAAAAAGGTTTTCATTCTTATAAATCTGGTCAATATATAGAAGCAGCTAAAGTGTAATTTACAACTTATTACATTAAAAAAATGAGGCAGCAGTAGGTCAGTCTAAGGACTTGGCTTCAGAACTGAAGGGTGGTGGTCTGAGTCATGCTGCAGACAAATAGAAATTGCCATTAGTTGGAGAAATGCTAGTCTGCTTCCTGATGACCTTGAGCAAGGCACCAAATCCCTGCAGTCACTGTCCGCTACCTCACTGACAGCTCTCCAATGTGTGGTCAACACAATACAATCAGCACAGTGTAAAGTAAATTATGATATACAAAATAAAATTTAAAGAGATAAAGATGTCATAGATAAAAGTATTTTGACTTAATATTTAAATTGGAAAATAAATATGAAACTGTTGGTCAAAGTAGCCCTTTTCCAAGCTGAAAATAAAGATTGATGTTTACCAGTGAAATTCGAAACAATGATACTTGTACAAAGCTACTGTACTAAACATGGTTCCTAATCCAATGAAGGACTACATATATGTTAAAGGTCTTTTAACCAAGAATTTGTGAGGAAGAAAGGCAAAACATCCAGTTGAGACTATTGAGCATGTTTTAAAGTGGTTTAATCACAAGCCACAACATGAGGTGCACCTGTCCAATGACATCAAATACAAAAGTTTGATCATAATGACGCTAATGCCCAGCTGCGTTTAATTTATTGCATGAGGCAAAATATTAGAAACAGAGACCACGTGAGAAATGTTTGCACTTGTCGTTTGTTTGTTTACCACAAGCAACAAATACATTTTAAATGACAAAATTTAAATTTATTTGTTCATGTCTGAGGTGTTAGGGACATGTCTCGTGTGAGTATAAAAGAAAAACAGAGGTAGTATTATGGAGATGACGAACGCAGTGGGGTCCAGATTCCGCTGAACAGCAGCTCCACGATGCACTGAATTTGATGTTGAGTCACTAAGCTGTGTCCAGTACAACACACTAATAAACGTCGCATACGTCGTGTTTTGAGCTAGCGAAGCTAGCACGAAACCAAAGTAGCTAACATTAGCATTAGCATTGCTTGAAAGGACAACATCAGCACAAGGACAAATAGCGTCAAACACTCACTGGGATGTTTAACAAAGGTGCTCAGATGTTCATCCAGATGTTATTCATTGCAGCAGATGGATAGTAAACATCCGCGACATCGCCCTGTCAGTCTCGCAGACGTCATCTTGTTGTTATCATAAATGTACGCATGCGCCTGCCCCGCCCCCGTTGGACAAATACGTCATCTTTCTGCGTATTTGTTTTCTCTTTTTATTTTCGGTGCTTGGAGGCAAAACATCTCAGCAAAGACTCTGCATTGTATACCTACTCTGCATTGTATACCCGTGTCTCGTTTTCAGCAAATTGACTTTAAACCAAGAATGGGATAACGTCGAACAATACCAATGAAAGCAAGGTGAAACTAATGGAAAATCAGGAAAGTGGACTTCCAGTTTTAAACTAACGATTTTCGGGCTCAATTACGACCTGGTAAATTCAATTCAAACGTGTCACGATTATAGTGTATGTGGACTCGGATGGGAGTATTGACCTCTCCAATACCTCAATCTAATCACAATAATTGTGTATTTGTGTAAATAAACAACATTAACAGTTACACACATCTTTATCGGGAGTGATGTGACCTTTAAAGTTAGGACCGCAACCCGCCATTAAACCAGAAGAATAAGGAAATATGTGACTGTCTGAAAAAATAGACGACGTGTTTCCCTGGGAAATAGGAGTTCGGTCCGGTGATCCAGTACGGAGAACTGGCCTCCCATGTGAGCTGGGTGAAGGCTAAGCTAGGCTAGTAGAAAACTCTTCCAAGGTTCCGTCATCTTGTCCCGCTATCTCCTTTTGTGTTCATGTTGTTCTCCACTACAGTGGGCATTTTACTCATCAACACACGCGTATTCTTCACGAGTGGCGATATATTTGGTGAAGTTGATTTCTAATTGTATTTGATTTGAACTACAGACTGGACCCCCGTTAGCCGCTTAGCTAGTAGCCGCGCAGTCAAAATGGCGGACAACGAAGACGATAGTGGTTCTAGCAGAACAATAACACCCGCTGAGCCGCCAAGCTCCTTGGCTCAGGCCAATGCTGCGGACTCCACACAGCCCGAGGACGCCGTGTTGCCAGAGCCAGTTGCCCACAGCGCCGAGGAGGCCGAGGGTACGGAAGGCGTGACCGACGAGCAGAGCGGCCAGCGCGGGAACAGTTCGCACGCAGAATCCGGTGATCAGAGCGGTCAGCCCGGACATGAGGAGCAGGCAATGTCCACTGCTGCCGGGGAGAGCTCTCAGCTAGTGGATTTCTTACAAACTTGCCCTGAGGAACAAAGCATCCTGGTGGGCACAGACTTGACCAGTTTGGGCCCAGACATGAGCAACACCACCATCATATATGTACAACCTGACGGCAGCCTGGTGGAGGGCTCCGGCCTGACCCCAGAGGAGCAACAGTCTCTCCTGGAACAGCTCACCAAGCAGCAGGTGGTGCAGGTGTCAGACTCAGAGGCTGCCCAGCTACTCCAGCAGAGTCAGGCCATTAAAAGCACCCCAGTCCAGAATACAGCTCTAAACCCGAGCCAGCTGCAGCAAGTCATCAGCCAGGTGACCAAGTCCCAGCACCAAGTCCAGGCCCTGCAGCAGACGGTGAAGCAGGTTGTCCAAGTACAGACCAGTTCTCAGAACAACACCTCACAGCAGTTGAAGAGCGCGGCCCAGCAAGTGTCTTTGCAGAGCAGCAGCACCATCCAGGTGGGCCAGAAGAAGGTACGCTAGACATTAAAGTCCAGATTGCTTCATTTGGGCAATGTGACAAGGAAGCCAGCTGTGTCTTTTTAAACTAAGAAACACAATATGCATTCTCGTAAGGACAGGGTATCCGCAGGGTCTTAAAAAGTCTAAAATCCAATCATTAGAATTTAAGGCATGTAAACGTTTAAAATTCTCTTAAAATAACACAATGTGTTTATTATGATTTTGAAATATTTTAATGTATCAACAGAAGTTTAATCTAAATCAAATTCTAACTTTTAAACTTTTTGTGATTTGAGGATGCTATAAAATAATGACGGAACGGAACTAAAGTACCTGTACAGAGGGAGAAAGAAATTCTCCCTCATGGGGGGGAAAAAAATCACATTGATTTTCACTGATTTTTCTTTTCTGTCCACAGTCAGAACCAGTTAGGATCCAGATCCAGGCTCTTCCTAAACAGGAAGTCAAGCCCCGGCCAGCTCCCCAGCACACTAATCAGACTGTCAGTCAGCCGCAAGTGACTCTGTCGGCCAATGGCAGCGCTCAGATCATTCACATCCAGCCTGTGGTGGGCCAGCAGGGCCAGCAGTTATTTCTACAGCAGAATTTAGGAGACCCCCCCATTCAACTGCTCCTTCAAAGTCCCTCCCCTATGGTAGGATCGCTGCTCCCATTGGTTCACAAGCTGCCAGCTCAGACATCCTCTGGTGTTGTCTCTCCTGCGGCTCACAAACACGTGTCCTCCACCGTGCCTGTCACCTCCACTGCCAAGACTCCACCCACCCCCACTGCTAAATTTGCAAGTGTGTCGCTGATAAAGACCCCTGCCAACGGCACAGTGACGACCTCCACTAAATGTTCTGTTAAAGCATCCTCGGCAGCAAAAACCTGCGATCCAGGTGCTACCCCACCCCCTGCAGCAGGCCGCGCTCCACTGGCCCCAACCCCTGCAACAAGGGATGGAGAGAAAGAAAAGGAAAAGGGGAAGAAGCTGAAGAAGAGAGAGAAGAAAGCTGTCAAAGTCCAGACCCGGTCGGGGCGGGTCTCTAGACCTCCCAAGTACAAAGCTAAAGACTACAAGTTCATCAAGACAGAGGACTTGGCCGAAAGCCACCAGTCCGACTCTGATGACTACTCTGACATGAGTATGGAAGATGAGGAGAGGGAGGTTGGGAGGAAGGATGACTCCGCCCTGGACGACTCCATGTCACTCACCTACAGCCACAAATCCCGATCCCACCGCTGCCAGACCTGCGACAAGGCGTATATCGGCCCCGGTGGCCTGAACCGCCATTACAAACTCAACCCAAGCCACGGAGAGCCAGAACCGTCCTGCGACACGCCACACCTCGTCAGCGACGAAAGCCAATCACAAGAGCCCACCTGTGTCGTGGCCAAAGAGGAGCTAAATGAAGAAAAAGCTGCAGAGGCAACCAGCACAGTAGGAACCGTTGATTGGAAAGACCTCATTGTTAGCTTTGCATGCTAATTAGATGATTTTCACCACAGGAGTCGGGCCCGGGAGCTGCTGGAGGATTCCACGGCCTCCACCACCGGGGTCCAGGCAGGCCACGGGGACGAGGACGAGGCAGGGGGCGGGGACGATCGCTGGGGCCGGCCCTCAAGGTATACTTGTTTATTTTTAATGTGAACGTAGAAGAAGGCACACAAAGGATTTGATCTTGAGTGCCTTGAAAAATAAACAGTAATGCTGACCTTGTCAAAGTTCCCTCAGGTGTCAGGTGGCCTCATCAGGAGGGGAGGGCGCCGTGGACGGCCTCCCAAGCTCGGCATCACCATGGCAACTGCAGAGCAGCAGGTGGAAAGGAGAAGAGAACGCCTGCAGGAGGTGTGACGTGAATGTCCAGTTGTTTACATTGTGAATGAGTTCCATGACCAGTGTGTGTGTGTGTTTGTGTGTGTGTGTTGCAGCTTGTGAACCAGTGTGAGGATGAGGAGCTGATGGACATTGTTCTTCCTCGTTTGACCAAAGTCTTAAGTGTGTGGGAGATGCTGCTGGCCAAGGTACGTGCGCTCGCAAATACACACACACACACACACAGTATTCATGGCACAAGTATGTTTGGAGTCTTAAGAGGCCATGCTAGATTACTCAGGAAAGGTTGGAAATGTTCTACTTTGTTCCAGGTGGAGCGTGCCGGTCCAGCTCGCAGTCATTTTCCAGATATTTACCGGGAGTTTGAGTCACTGCAGGCTCATGTGAGACAGGCTGCCCAGGATTACATCATGGCGCCACTGGGCGGAGCCTCACCCCTTGAGATTAGGAACATTGAGGTGAGAGTTTATCTGAAATTTTACGGAGTTCAAAGTATGCTGACTTTGGTGCTTTTAGGTGGCCAGGTGTCTGGGCATCTTGGATGAGGTGAACCGGATGAAGGTGCTTCCTGGAGCGTCTCCCACTTCCAGTCTAAGCAATAAAACCAGCCGATACATGGAGGTAATTACACAGCTTTGGAGTCTGGATCCAGGTCCTCAATGATGCCCAACATGAGAAGCTGAAAACATTGTTTCCTCAGAACTCAAAGATGCTGCCCCCATCCAAGCGCTTCAAGATGGAGAACAGTGTTCCTCTCCACCAGAACGGCATCGAGAGAACCGGTACATCCTCTCATGCTTGCAGAAGCTGGAGTATTTCTGTTCGTGCTGTTAGTCAATCACCTTCTACCGCATTTCCAGTTGTAAACCCTGCGACCGGTGAAAATCCAACAGCTAGTGTAGTCTCACCGTCGCCACCCATTCCAAGTGAAGCCAAACTGTGCGTCTCCACTGCCACAGACTCATCCCGGTGAGTTGAGCTCCTGATTGGCTGATTGGTCCTGGCAGGTTTCTGAGTGGTTGTTTGTGATCTTTCAGCTCCACTGAGACCACACAGGCTCCTCCCCCCGTCACACCCATGGAGGTGACCACAGGTAACCACCAGGGGGAGGAGGCCCCCCTGACAGAAGCTCAAAACCAGATCCAACAGGTGAAGAGTCGAGAAAAGTCTCCTCCAGTATCCGCCCAGACACCTGACTCCTGCTCAGTCCAGGATGTGGCACCTGTGTGCCAGACAGCCTTGGACCTTGCAGAGTCCTGCCAGACCAAAGAACTTGAAGAGGGCCAGGAAATCTACATCCAGACTGAGGGAATGACAGTCCAGCTAGCAGAACCTGGAGAAGAGCGCATTGTCATCGTCAACGGGCCAGACGGGACCACAATGCATATCCAAACTCCAGAAGGGGTCCCCTTGGAGGCAGTCCAGGCCCTGCTGGGCATTGAGGCCTCTGATGGATCCAAAGCAACATAAGCTGTTAAAATAGTGACAGACTTGATACTGCAGCTTTGACTTCTCTTGATAAATGCTCCTTATTTTACTTTATTTATTTCTTAGCCTGTCACATGACACAAGTCCAAGTCTTGATGTTTACTTGAACCTGATCCATAAATCATGAAAGTACTGGATTGGTTCATTCATTCACCACATCACGGCTTTTTAAGAAACAGGAGTGTGGATGTAAATGTTTTTTTTTTCATATTTGGACACGTGACAGATGATGTTTATATGTAGATAATTACAAAAAACAAAGTTGCACTATTTTATTACTTTTTATAACATGACCATTTTCCAATTGTACTCATTAGAACAAATAGTCCATCTCCCTTCCATATGACGCCGTTTCCTCATTTCCAATAAAAACGTCAGAGCAACATGAGCACTTTGCTTTTCTCAGTTTGTCCAAGATGACAACGTCGACGTCAAAGAGGCCGGTGGCCCGTCTCCAGCAACATGGCCTCCAGCGCCACTCTGCTCTGTGCCGCCATGAACGGCTGGTGCAGCCAACACGACAGGTACACCATGCTCAGGTCAGAGGTCGGGCTATGAGCCACCTCGTGCAGGATGGTCTGCTTCAGCTGTAGCTCCCGGCTGAAGGTGTCCAATAAGACGCTGCATGGCATGTCTGGAACAAGTGTACACCTTGCATTTGGACCACTTTCAGATAAGAACACAAGTACCATGTAGTATTTGGTGTGTGATTGGGCTCCCTACTGATTCTGCCTTACGTAGACTTGTATTATACCCACAGGTGGGTAGAGAAGCCAAAAACTATTCAGGCAAGAGTACTGTTACATTAGAAGACTAGGACTCAAAAGTAAAAAGTATTAAATTGCCTTTGTTTACACTCGCACGAGTACTGGGGCTCATTGCAGAAAACTAGGATAAGGGATGAAGCCAGCATATCTTGGTTATCCTGGCTCAATTTATCTGCGATCCGGTTGCGCAAAAGTGGGATAGTAAAGAGTGCAATATGTTATGACAAATTATTGTGGATATTTATCATGTGGACCTAGCCTGCTCCAGATCAGGCTGAGGTCCAGGATCTATTGAATGTCATCCCTTAGCTCAACAGGCACCATAAATGGAAACCAATCACTAATCCACTGCCTACTACACATTGTCACCATATTCAACTAGACGCACTAGATGTCATTATTGAAATATTTGTGACTATTAATTTCAGTCATTGTAGATAAATTATTTTAGTTAATGTTGCAATCGTAAGATAATTATTGGATAATTTACAGTCTCCCACATACTATATACAGTATAAAATACACCATCCATCTTCTACCACTTATCTGAGGTCGGGTTGTGGGGGCAGCAGCTTAAGCAGGGAAGCCCAGACTTCCCAATCCTCGGCCACTTCGTCCAGCTCCTCCCGGCGGATCCTGAGGCGTTCCCAGGCCAGTTGAAAGACATAGTCTCTCCAACGTGTCCTGGGTCTTCCTTGAAGCCTCCTACCGGTCTGACGTGCCCTGAACACCTCCCAGGGAGGCACCCGAGAGGCATCCTGACCAGATGTCCAAGCTACCTCATCTGGCTCCTCTCAATGCGGACAGTGCTTCTCACCTTATCTCTAAGAGAGAACCCAGCCACCCTACGGAGAAAACTCAATTCGGCCGCTTCCACTTGTCGATTGTCCTTTCTGTCACTAGCCAAAGCTCATGACCCTCGGTGAGGGTAGGAACGTAGATCGAGCAATAAATTGAGAGCCTATTTTATTTTAATTTGTTTCGCATAATATTACTAGTTTTTTTTTTATTATGTATGTTAGTCTTTAATCTTTGATATTTTTTCTCTTAATATTATCACTTTATGTTCCTACTATTTTGTCTACTTTCTCATAAAAACACAGGGGTTTTTTTTCCAATTTTTGCTGGGTTTTTTGTTTTTTTTAAGTTTTCTTGTTTGATTGTATTTTTAAAATGTGCCACGGGCCAATAAAAAACAGCCACAGGCCGTAAATGGCCACACTCTGGACATTCCTGCCCTAGCCGGAACAAATCAATATGAAGCAAACACAAACAGCTAGCGGTTGGGTCCACAACATATCAGAAGAGAGGCAAAAATGTCGATCACTGTTTTCCAAGGTCAAAGCTGATGCGTGTGAATATCTTGTTGGATGACTAAAAAAATGTAAATATATTCACATTTGAGAGGCTGAAATCCGAAGATATTTACATTTTTAATCAAAAAATGATTAATTGAAAACCAAAATAGTTGTCAATGAATTAGATAATCGATGAATCATTGATTCATCAATTATTTGTTGCAGCTCTAATGATACACATCTGTTAACCTTTCTGGAAAAAGTCTGGAATTTTTAAATGTCAAATCCTTAGCAAACCTGAGCTTAGTGATTCCCCGTCCTCCCCCAGTAATAATGATACTTGATACTTGATACTTTTTTCCCCACCATGGAGGCAAGGATTAGTAGCTTCAAAGGGCGGCTCTGCACTCTGGAAAATACTTCAGCTGCGCAAGCTACAGTGCGCTCCATTACATTTCGCAGCCAGCTAGTAGATAGCCACCAGGGATACCAGCTTGATCGGATTTCTCCGCAGGTGGTATCGGCAAATTCCAATACGTGAAATACGTTCCTATCAGCCCCATCCCTGTAAAAATAAAACTAGCAAGCAGAATGTAACTCAAAAGTAAAAGTAGTGTTTTTTCTTCACAAAAGTAAAAAGTATCTGACAATTTATCCAAAAGGTTACTTGTAATGGAGTAAATGTAGCTCGTTACCACCTACCTCTGATTATACCATATTATTATTATTATTATTATTATTATTACTTCATACCAACATATTTGATGAAAATAAATAAAATCATGACATTTGCTGACTAAACTTTATATGGTGAACTCTACAGCGGATCCCTGCACATTCACGATTAAACATTCACGGCCCCACAATTTTGCAGATTTCTGGTCAAACGATTTATTTACTTTATTTTCCCCCTGAAAATAGGCCATTTTCTTCTGCCGAAAACACATCTCATTCACTACAAGTCGGTAATAATTTAGAAATACAGGTAAAATATACAGCATACATGCACCAGTGTTAAAACATGTTTACATGTCTTTATGCTTCATTGAATGTTTTTTCAGTAAGTGTTGAGATGTCACACTGTCTTCGGCTGTCCTTGAGCGCACCATAGTTGTGTGCTGTGACTCCATATCCATTTGTTCATGGATCATCTTACCTTATCATTTATTAGTAGAGAGCACCTGTACATTTTATACTTGAAATAAGTGGCATATCCAAGTCCACCCATCCATTTTCTATGCCGCTTATCCTCATTAGGGCCGCGGGTACGCTGGAGCCTATCTCAGCTGGCTTCAGGCAAGAGGCGGGGCACACCCTGGACTGGTCGCATATCCAAGTCTTAACGCTGTATTATGTGTGAGTGAACAATGGCAATCGAAGAGAGAAAGGGAAGGTTCTGCAGCTGACTGTAATCTGGTAATTCCGACATTCACTTTTACTGCAAATGTTGATACAAAATCGGAGGAGAACGTCAACATCAAGCTAGCAACAGGGTTTGGGAGAGGGAGCGAGTGTGTCAAAAATTCTTCGCAGTTTTTCGCCATTCGTTGGTGGTCCCGGTATGTAACCAAAAGCGAAACGCGAGGAGGGATAGATATATGTTTTGTTACGCTAACACAAACACGGATGTAGCTGGTCTGTGGTACAAATGAGTGGAGACCAACAGAAGCAAAGACTCACCAAACTGTTTGGTGCTCCAGGTATGAAACAGGGGAACCTTCCTGCCTTCAGGTCCAAACTGAAACTCCTCCAGATTCATAAGGCCTTGCTGTGAGGCCATCAGACGCTGCATCTTCGCCACTATGGCCTCCTGAGAGCAACAGACACAACTGAAAACATCTGCATGTTACCTTGCTGCCGTTTGCGCTACCATTTTGTGGATGATGTCTTGCAGTTTGCAACATTCCTGGTGCAGCTGTGCCGTGCTGTGCTGTAATGATGAATGTTCCGGGGTCTGCACACTGCACGGAGAAAAGAGACAAGAGCTGACGTCCTAGTGCTGACTTGGCAGCAGGACGTGTCCAAAAGTACGTTGTGAGACGCTCACCCGCTCAGCCTCACGTTGACGATATTTCCCACAGTAGTGAAACCTTCGTCGTTAAGTTTCTCCCAGCGGAGCATCAAGTTGTGCCAGTCGGCACCATTGTCTTTGATCTTGCGTGCACTTCCTGTTACAGCTGGGCACTTCCTGTTTGCTAATGTCACGTTTGTGACATCACCTGATAATAGTAAAGTCATTGTCCCATGTTGGTCTCATGAAGTGCTTTAACGTTCAATTAAATAACAATTAAAACTGAGTCATCAGAGAAGAGAACCTGAATCTAATTAAAATGCATTATTTGGAGTAATACCAATATGGTGGTGTGCAAACGTGTTGTCCCCCTTCCTGATTTCTTTTTTTTTTTTTGCATGTTTGTCACACTTAAATGTTTCACCTCATCCAACAAATTTCTACAAGGCTTTTAAGGTTACTAAATCATGTTCGGAGTCTGAAGAAGCTCGACGTACAACTCTGGCGAGCTGCCTCTAAAACTGAGGCGGTGTTGCCAAGACAATGGGGAAAAGTATGGATGCCAGGAAAGTCGAACGGCAATGTCTTCGTTAGATAAGCAATCAGACACGCTGGCATCGGTTGGCTATGCCTGTGGCAAGCTGTTGAACTGAAGCCATTTCATTTTGACAGCCTCTTTTTGATTCCCACGGTAATAAAAATACAAAACAAAGGTAATAAAAATACAAAACAAAGTGCGTACCTTAACAGCTAAATACGGGACGCGTACTTTTGGTTCAAAATACAAGATTATTCTGTTTTTCAAAGGACCGTTGGCAACCCTATGACATCGATAGAGAAATATAAATAAACGCCGATGGAAATATAAAGCAAAAATAATCTTTAGCTCAGATTCAAACCTAACAAGGTGGTAAGTTATTAGCACAACTAAACTAGGATGGTATTTTCCCCATTGATAATACAATATAAGAACATATTTGTACCTTCCATGAGATCGACGCACGTTGACTTCTTGCTTCTTCGTCTTCTTCTTCGGTAGTGTCAAGTAGCATGTTGTCGCCCTCTGTTGGTGCAAGTGCAAACCCATCCATCCATTTTCTATACGGCTTCTCCTCTTCAAGAGGATCTAGCTTTTTTGAAAAAGGGGGGGCGAGGCCGAAGACCGAGGCGCTCGAAATGGACCGGGGGGACATGGGGCCCCCCCCCAGAATTTTTTTTTAAATTAGACCTCATTTCCTGCAATCTGGTGATATCTGAGGCCAATTTTATGTCCTTAATTTCAAGAGTTTGTTATTTTTATCCTTGGAATATATCGTTTAAGCCAAAACATTGTATTTATAAAATTACAGGTACTAGGAGAAACCCATTTTAGCTCAATTTCCTGAAATATTTTCCAATTTTAAGCAGCTGTAAATTCCGAGGATTTGAGTATAATTTTATGTCACTGGGGATCGCTTTTCTGGTTAATTTTCATTGAGAATAGACACCAGTTTTCCTTATAGTCATGATGCCAGAACCTTTATTTTGCACCTCCACATCAATAGCCATGTACAGCACACGTTCAATGTCCAATGTAAATTATCAGCCTGACAGTGGGTTCAGGAATAGCATGCGTCTCGGTTGCATTCTGGCATATGCGTCCACCACGCGCCCGTAATTCAGATGCATGTCCCTATGGACATACGTCAGAATCAGGCAAAAAAAATCGTGGGTGCCTCAAAACGGGGGGTGTACACCCCCCACATCTCCCTGTAAATCCGCGCCTGTTAGGGTCGCGGGGGCATGCTGGAGCCTATCCAAGCTGACTTCGGACTGGTCGCCAGCCAATCGCAGGGCACATATAGACAAACAATCATTCACAACTTCGCCGTACACGATTGATGTGACGCCTGTCATGCTTATCATTGCTGTTTTAAAATCAATGGGCCTCATTCACGAACATCTTCTTAAAAGTCTTCTTAAGAACTGTACTTAAGAAGGCGCGGGTTGGAAACTGCGCCGCATTCACGACACGTTCTTAAGTAGGGATAATCGTTTGCACCGGTGTTCTTAGGTTGATGAATGCCAACTGCGATGCCCGTGCATGTGAGCCCTAATTTGCATAGGTCACCGCCTATTATTTCCTATATAAGGTAAAAAATGTGCCGTGCGCAACAGGCAGCTGGAGGCGGAGATGGCAACGTGCAAGGGCAAGACTGAGGAGCAGCTGGACAACAAACGAAAGAAAAACTTCAATTCTACAGAAATAGAGGTGCTTTTACAAGGAGTGAGCGAACACAAGACCACCTTATTTTCACGAGTATCCACCGGTCATCAGGCCATCCAAAAAGAGTCGGCATGGAGCACCGGAGGGATCTGGAGGAAACGGGAGGTGGGCCATCAATCAGAAACCAAACCATTTCGGAAACTCTAGAAAATATTTACACAATCATGATGGAAAAATAAAGTCAAAATACATAGTTTGTGTGTGACAATTTATTTTTTCTGTGGTTACATTTGATAAGACGCTGCCTAATTAATACAGCAGCCCCGTGCTCTGGCTCAAGACGTGGCTGGGGGCGCATAGCGTTATCTGGGGGTGCTACGTGCGCAATAGACACACCACATTTCATTGCGATGTTATTCTGATGATCCTGCACACCTGCAAGAACAGAGAGGGAAGCCTGAAGCCTGAAGCCTGAAGCGGGACATCAAATATTCGTCGCTTTTAGCAAATAAATCTAATGGTCCCTTTACATTCTCTCTCTGCGCAGCGCACGTCCAGCCAGCTACTTTTTTTGATGAATTGGGATTTGAACATATATTTATCCATGGAGTATATTTTAGTTGTTTTGATGATAAATAATTGTTGGGATATTTTATTTGCACTACATTTTTTGGGATCAGGTTGCAAAATCCATCATGAGGGCGATTGCGCATTGAAAGTGCAAGCTTTGCTTGTGCGTAAGAGTCCTCCTGAGCGTTCGTAGAATTTGTTCTTAGATCTAAGAACTGTGAGTTAAGAACACGTTTTGTGAATGCCAAAAATCTTCGTAAGAAGGCTTTAAGAACAGATTTGTGCGTAAGAACGTTTCGTGAATGAGGCCCAATGTTTCAAACGGTCTCCCTCCAATATTGAACTGATCCTGGAGGAAATAGACCAGGTGGAACAGATCATGAGCAGGATGCATGTCCCACAAGATGCACTTGTCTCGGGCAGCGGGTGGTGTAGATGGTCCTCATCTCTGGAAGTGTTGTCCGAATGATTATACCTGCTGTTTTAACCACTTGCTGCAGTGCCTGCTGATCAGCTTTAGTGCAGCTAGGAAACCGCACTAAGAAACTGTTAGCACACTGCTAACGGCAGTTATAGTTCAGTTAGACTTTTGAGGAATTTTGGCACATTTCTATATAAACGTCATACTATTAGACTAGTACCAATTGTATGAAGTGGTTTCAAGTACGTTGGTCACATGACTTTGAAGCTATAGAACAAAATCCTTGTTTTTTCTATATTAAACATTAATATAAAATCAAAACTTAAAGTTTTAAAACGAGGTGTGCATGATACTTAGTGATTTGGAGTGCCTAGGTGACATGACCTGCAAGCTATTAAACAAGATCTTGAACAAACTCAACGCAATTAGTAATTTGACGGTCCCTAGTATAAACCCGTGAATAGAGCGTAATACAGGAAAAAAATGTCAATTGGGCAAAAATTCACATTTAAACACGGTGTAAGTGTCCACTGTTACTTTTTATCTTCTTTTTGTTGCTGAATCTTGAATCTTTATGTATAAACTACTATACCCACATTTACAGTACATGCACTTTATGTTTTTAAACACACACACGATATTGGCTTTCATCTGAAATGCTATGTTGACGGGAACATTTAGGAAGGTAACTTCTTGTAATTGTGTCAAAAACACAATTGTGGAATTTTCATGCAAGTCTTACAATTGTGAATATTTTAGTAAATCTCTGAATTGTGACCATTTAGTAAATGTTACTTGTGTCTATTTCAGTAAACTTTAGTCTTATGGATCTTTATTTCAATAAATATTTGAATCGTTGATATTTATTGCAGATATTTTAGTAGACCTTTGAATTGTGGACATTGCCAATATTAATTTTAAAATTGTAATTGTGGGTATTTAGGAAATCTTTGGGTTCATCAATGACACTGGAGTGAAAAACAAGCACTTTTATTTAAAGCATATTTACAAAAACAAAAGGTATAAAAAAAATTAAAGATGTCTGTTGTGCAGTCTTCTCATCCCACCATACATTACGTGTTGTGGACGGGGCTTGTGACTGGGGTCACTCAGGCACTTCATCTTTTTGTTTCTTCTTCTTTTTCTTCTTGCCACTTTCAAACTGCATGACAAACATCTTCACACCATCTTTTCTTCATTCACAGCTTCACAATTTCAATCAACTCACCATCTCAGGCTCTGCTCCAGCATCCTCAGGCTGGACCTCCTCCGGGTTGACCCGTTTCTCTTTTTTCTTCTTCTTCTCTTTGTGAGGATGCTCAGAAGGTGTGGCTTCTGTTTCACTGTCCACTTCCTGTATCTTCCTCTGCACAAAGAAACAAAAAGAAAATGTTGGAAGAGGCCTTCATGCATGCATGCATTCACAACATGGAAAAGTTACCTTGGCAGGTGTGACACACGATTCAGCATCTTTGGAGACACTGCAGTGATGGATTAAAAACATAAACACTTTAATTCCAATAAACAACATGTGATGAATGTTCTCAGACCAGCTGTCACTTAGCAAGCAGCAAAGTCAAGAAGCTTGGACTGAAAGTTCTTCTAGCAGACCGACTCCCTCCAAAAGCACACCAGCTCAGGGCGGGATAACCGTCTGCACCACCTTTACCTGTACCCTACATCCTACCTGTAGTCCACGTAGTCACTCTTCCAGGCATCTGGAGTGTTGCCGTTTGGTTTGCCGTGTTTGTCAAGGAGTCCTTTCTGGATCATCATCTTCTTCTGAGACGCCTTGCGGTATGGTACAAACAACGTTACTTCTTTTGTCACTTCACACAGGTCTCAAATGGGATACTTGTGTCAGTACACTTCAAGAAGCATACTGTGTACTTGGCTCCTGACTGAATTTTGACAGTGTAGTGTTACTGCACTCTTCCTGGAAAGGACGATCACAATACACTAAGTCCCCTACTAACGAACATCCGACGTGCGAACATTCGAAGATACGAACACAAGCCGACTGGCCTATTTTTTTCATGTGTTTTGCCTTATAAGTCCATATTTATACTGCTACATGCTTGACTGGCAAAACCATATTTATACTGGTACATGCTTGACCAGCAGAGGGCACTGTGACACTGCTAATGGGACCAACAGATACAGGAAGACGAGGAAGAGGAGAGAGGAAGGCTAAGAGTTTTATGATACAACCCGGACAGAGCGTGTGATTAAAGTTTATGAAGAGTTAATAGGCCTGCTTAATTCTACACCACCCACAGAACACTACCTCTTTTAGAAGAGTCTAACGACGACGATTTGTCGATTTAATACTACTGCATTCAAATTAATATTTACATACATACACACATACTGTATATTTATACACGTACATGTAGTACCTATATCATTGGTAATATTACCTTTTCCCCGACTTAAGAACGGTCATCTGGAACCAATTGTGTTCATTACTTGAGGACTTAGTGTATTTACCTTTTCTCCTTTTTAATGGTGAATTGCAACCACTTCTGCTAAGTAGCAATGACAGACTATTGAGGGTAGTAAATGTCCATCACTGCACACACCATTTTGAGTGCAACATCCTGGTATTGACTGTGCACTAACTGAATTTAAATATACTTAGTGTGAACACAGTTATGCACCAAACACTAAGTATGCAAGTGTGTACTTGTGCACCCAAAAGGCCAAGTGTAAAGTACACAAGTTCACCAATTGAGAACCACCATTGGACTTTGGTACCTTTGGACCCAGACCCCATTTCCGAGGGTAGGTGTCTCGCTCCATGATGACCCTCTTGATCTTGGCGACCACGCCGTGATCACACGTTGAAATGACGGCAGTTGTCATGAGAGCGACGGCTGATACAGAAACATTTGTGAGCGAGCTTAAAGCGACAAGTAGTAGAAATGAGGTCTTGGAGCCATCAGACAAGGGTGATAGATAGCATGTCGTCAAAGCCCGAGAGCTCCTGCAGCTACACATGTCATCATGTGGCCCCATACCCACACAAACGGCCCCAAACACACCTGTACAGATGGCTTCGCCCTTTGTCGTTATGACAACAATGTCCTGGTTGACTTCAATGCCGTCCTCGTAGCGAAGGACACCTGGTAACATAATCTTGGCGCCGTAGCAGATGGCGTTGACCTGGAGATAAAAAGGACAGCAGGGTTGAGCGCTGTGGAGGGAGATGATTGCCTCATATGGACGGAGGACTCACAGCGCTGTCCTTCATCACCAAACGTTTGTGAGAGACGAGCAGCTTCTCCAGAGGAAAGATGACCCTCCTGAGGTACGACTCATCTTTGTTGTGGTCAAACTGCCACTGAGCGTCCAACACGTCATGCATGGTCACCAAGTTGTCCTACATGCACACACAGACAGTCACAAGGGAGACGACGATGGGACCCGCTGCTCGTTGAGAAGTGTGATTATACCCTTTCATGTTAGCTTTTCAAAGTGTTCAATACAACCAGGAAATACATTTGTCGCTAGTCGTTTCTTTGAAAAACAGACCCTAGAGGGGTATGAATACAGCAACAAAGTGATTACATTGGCAACACTGATCCCTTCTGCTACAGCATCTTTAATCTCTGGCAGACCAGAGGTATCATCTTATTATAGTGTGCGTGCAATTCTGACTTCTGCACATCAGAAACACAAAATGTGCGTATGAACAAATATTCAAACTTTGTGTATGCACATTTTCGTGCAACTTCTGGTTCATAGATCTCACCAGAAGTAGATGTGTGCACATAAATACTGTAACCTTGCCTCGCGTCATAGCCTCTCTACAGTATGTCTCCACTTCACCATAGATCAATGCAAAGTGACTCATGAACGCAGCATCCCTATTTAAAAGACCCTGGATTTCTTTGTTACGATGGCTGCTGACTTTCTAAATCACGGCTGGTTAGAAGATGAGGGCGAAAAAAGGAATTTCACATTACTGGTGGAAATACTGGAAAAAGTATGTTTGGAGGACACAGCAGAAGCACAAGCAACAAGGATGTCTTGTGATAAAAATAAGTGAACTCACGCAGTGTATAAACACGACAAGACGCGCGTCATTACATGTGGTCATTACACACCAAAAGAGGCAAAAAAAAAAAAATTAGACATTAACTGGAAAAACACGTTAACCGAGGTTCCGCTGTATTAGATTTGATTGATCATTTCCGCCAGTGTTATGTAAAACAGCAACGCTTTCCACACGTTAAGTCAATAACGACATGACAGTTAATGCAATGATTGATAAACCTTTATTGGCATCCATTGCATGTTTATGACACGACACCACGCGCCTCCTCTTTGCCATGTCTACAAAAAGTGCTTATGCCACCAACAAATTTTTGCAGATCATGATACATTTGGGAAAAATAAGTGGAAAGTGGCGGGGTGAAAGATGCGTACCAGCGCACACGCTCTCACCACCCATGCATTTTTATACGTTTGGAAAAATTTGTGGGAAGTGGTGAAAGCAAACTTTTCATGTCTATGCATTGTTTATACATTTGGCCACTGGTGTACGAGTTGTGTTTAGAAGCATCTACTGTAGACAGTAGTTAGAACAACATGTGGGGAAATCGATTTGTGGCGAGCTGACACAAATGAATGTATGGGAAACACCGCAGCAAATGTCAGCACTGAGACTTTGAAATGAAACAAACATCTCAGCTGCACTTTTTCTCTCCCAAAGTTTAATTAGCAGTCTAACACCAGCAGTCAGACTGAACTCAACACTTTGGTGGGCAAGATCAGAAAGCCGAGACAGGAAGTGACAAACCTTCTCTCCCAGAACTCCAGAACGGACTCTCCTGAGCTCCTGCATTTGACCACCAACCCCCAGGAGAAGACCCAGGTGGACACACAGAGTCCTGATGTAAGTTCCGGCCTCGCAGCTGACCCAGAAGATACCTGGAAGACACATGGGTGACCTCTGACCTCCCCGGTGGCCAAGATTAGCAAGCTAATATGGTCACCTTACCAAGCCTCCTGTCTGGGTCGTATTCCACTAGTTTGCTCTCATAGATGGTTCGCACTCTCAGCTGGCGCTTGACGGCGGCTATTAGCGGCGGTCGCTGGAACAGAGCGCCTGTCAGGGTCTCCAACGCCTGCAAAAATGTCACATGGCCACTGTGCATCAGGGCTCCAGATTTCGTTATTTGAATGACTTACCCTAGCCAGTGTGTGCTCGCTCTCAATGGCGTTGTGCAGCCGAACGATTCCCACGTACTCCTTCCCTGCAGGACAGCAGAGGAGTGAAGCGGGGTCTGCTGAGCTTTTATTGTGATGGGTCAGCCAGGCCAGATCCACCAGAATCGGCCTTCAGCTTCCCATCAGAACATGCAGAGACCACCAACCTGCACTCTGCTGGGATTTGACCAATCGCGTGGCTCGGTCCACACACACGATCAGACAGCCGGTGACCTTGGGGTCCAGTGTTCCGCTGTGACCAGTCTTCTCCACACGCAAGATCCTGCGGATCCACGCCACCACCTCGTGAGAGGACGGGTTGGCAGGCTTGTCCAGGTTGATGAAGCCTGACCTTGAAGGAGAAGCCAAGGTCAGCTTTCTATTAACGTGCACATGACGCTTGTCAGTCTCACCTGATGTAATCCTGGATGCTCCTCTTGAGGGGATTACTGCCACTGGGAAGTGGCGTGTAATGAGACGTGCGAACGTTGAGTTTGTCAAAGTTCTGTGGGGAAAGACATGCTTACTGCCTGTCTCCACTTTTCGCCGCCGCCAACACGGTCACTCGTGTGATCAGAATGTTCCGGTCGTCTCTGCAGCCGCCAGTTGAGCCCTCAACTCATACAATTCAAGTGTTTTTCGGCAGAACGCCAAAAACGCCCTGAAGTGCAGAGGCTCCGTCCCCAGAACAGGAACAAAGACTGGGCTCCACTGGATGCCGCTCAGCGAATGGATAAACAAATTCATCATGTCACACAAACACACTGGTACATTTTGCTGTGAACTCACCTTCAGGAGGAGGGGCCACTGAGACGTGTCCAAGGCAGGAATTTTGCTTTCTGGTTGGATGAAGAAGTCGCCGCTCTGCTGAACATCCTGTCGGACAGTTTGTTGATATTAAATCATGTAAACAAATGTTGATATTAAATAAACACAAATCAACTTAACGTGTACACACTTGAAACTCACCCCAACATCATTAACTTTCTTTGCCTTCTTCTTCTTCTTTGATACTGTAAAGCACAAGTCCCAACATTAACCATATCACTGGATACCCACAAGCGGGTTACATACCATAGAAATATACAGACCAAAATCTATGTAGACAACACTTTACCTAAACTAGTAAGTAAATAAATCATTAAATGCGATATTTTTTAAACTTGATGCTGAAAACTTCGGTTGCACCGGAATAAAGTTTCACAGACTTTGAGAATCGATTAGCCCACGTGGTCGCTACAGCAACACGTGCTCGTTAGCTGCTACAGGCTAACTGAATACTAACAGGCCGGCTGAGCTCCACACGCGTTCATTTGATTGCTCAATGGTCATCAACGGTGATCAACTTTACACAACGATGACGGCTTTCTTCATTCAGATTTAGACTTAGATTTAAGAACTCTATAATTACGCATTTAAAGGTTAACATAAACAACGTGGTAATTTCACGCATTAGCAAATGCCTTTTTTAAAATCTAACTCTCCTGCACATAAATGCGCATAAATGACAAAGAGGGGAAAACCCTCCACATTTTAAAGTAAAAGTGGTCCGACGAGAACATGAACACTCACCATCTGCGTCCGCCATCTTAGTTTAAGTGACGCAGCTTCACGTTGCTCCGCCTCTTCCGCTTCCTCTAAGGCTTTTTCAGAGTTGCTTGGCTGCCATCATGTGGACATATTGCTCTACTGCACACACCCCCTAAACATGGCACCGAATAAATATGAGTCATTAAAAAAATACAAATAAATATAAAGCAGGAATTAATACATGTGACTCATTAATTACAACACAAATGCATTTATGCATGTGTGGATATATAATACACACACACACACACACACACACACACACACACATACATATACAATCCTGAGCAAAATCTTAAGACCAGTTGAAAAATTGCTAGAATTTGCATTTTGCACATTTGGATCGTAATGAGGTTTTAATTAGAGTTACAATATGCAAAAGCAAGAAGGGGGAGTGAGACAAAAAGCATTTTGAAAAAGTAATTTATTGAAAACAATAAACTGAAATAGGCTGTTTATCAGCTGATCAAAAGACCATCGCTCAAAAATATAACAAAAAACTCTCAAAACCAGAACAAAAAATGTTCTCAGTAGGACTCAGTAATGAGTAGCTCCACCATTTTTATTAATCACTTCAAAAATTCATTTGGGCATGCTTGATGCGAGTGTTTCCAGGAGGCTAGTGGCTTTACGAAGGTCATCAACTGTCTGGAAATGACTGACCATTTTTATAAACTTCCCTTGTCATCCGTCCCCAAATGTTTTCTATGGGATTTATGTCAGGTGAACATACGGGATGGTGCAAAAGAGTGATGTTATGGTCAAGCGAGCATTGTGAACTGCAGCGTTGTCCTGTTGAAAAACCCAGCTGTTACCACACAGACGAGGGCCCTCAGTCATGATGCCCGCTGCAACATCTGCACATAAGCATCCGCTCTTTGACGACCCTGCCCCACCCGAGGCTCCAGTGTTCCACTGAATGAAAAAGCACCCCAGATCATGAAGGACCCCCCTTCCCTGTGCCGGGTAGAAAACATCTCAGGTGAGATCTCCTTGTCATGCCAGTAACGTTGGAAGCCATCTGGACCGTCAAGGTTACATTTTTTCTCATCAGAGAATAAAACTTTTTTCCATCTTTCCATGTCCCATGTTTGATGCTCCCTGGCAAAGTCTAAACAGGCAGTTTTGTGACGTTGAAGGAGAAGAGGTCTTTGAATTTGTTTTTTTAAACCATTTTCCCGCAGATGCCATTTGATGGTTATTGCGCTGCAGTCGGCAGGCCTTAATGTGGGTCCAACACTGCCCCGTGTCTTGATGGACAACCAATCGGATCCTCCGGCTCAGCACAGGTGTGATTTTTTTGGGTCTACCCATTGACTTTTTTGGTCCATAATGCTGAGGATCTTTCAACAAATGTAGAATGACTGATTTACTGCACCCAACCTCAGCAGCAATGGCACACTGCGAGAGGCCTTGCTTATGCAGCTCGACAATCTGACCACGTTCAAAAAGAGAAAGCTTCTTAGCTTTAGCCATCAGGAGGGCATGACAGTGTGAATTAGGGGTGTCAAACTCGTGCCATGGAGGGCTGAGACACTGCAGGTTTTCTTTCCAGCCAGTCACTAAAGCAGGTGATTTTAACGATCAACACCTCTTTCAATATGAGGTGAGGAGCTCATAAATTAAGTCACCTGCTGGAGAAACTGGCTGGAAAGAAAACCTGCAGTGTCTCGGCCCTCCATGGCACGAGTTTGACACCCCTGGTGTGAATGCCTAAACATATATTTTTTTTTTTTTAGCTTGTGGTCTTAAACTTTTGATCAGGTGATAAACAACTTTTCTTTTTTTTTGTTTAAATTACAAGTTCCAAATGTTTTTTTTATCTCACTCCCCCTTCTTGCTTTTGCATATTGTAGCTCTACTTAAAACCTCATTAAGATCCAAATGTGCAAAATGCAAATTCTAGCAATTTTTCAACTGTTCTTAAGATGTGTATAATGATGCATCATTGATTAAATATGATGCATAAATTCAAAAAGATTAACGGATTAATTCAGTGGAACCTTGGTTAGCGTCACGAATCCATTCCAGAAGGTCCGACTCAAACTGAAACATAATCTAAGTGAATACATTTTCCCCCATAAGAAATCATGTGAATCCAATTAACCTTAAACCTTAATTAAAAGGGATAAATGAACATTTAAGGTTACTATTACCTCAAATAAAGACGTAAGACAGTGATATGGCAGCGACATCAACACGGACACCACCTTCGTGTTTTGCTATTTTGCTGTTATTTCTTGAACTGAATAGTGTTTCTCACCTTAAGTTTCTGCTTTTCTTTCGGTCATGGCTGCAAAACAACGCCCAAGGGAGCCAAAGAAAGTTGCAAGGGCCAACATTTCATATAGAAGGTGAGAAGCACAATTGACACGACAAGATGCGAGCCATATGGCTACAGTCACACTGCAGGTCAGTTCCCATTTTTTTGTTCATAAGGGACCTGTATCCGATTTTTTTTTTCATGTCAGAATTAACAGTACAATTCCAGTTGTTTCAAATTGTTGCCTTGCGAGACTTGGATAAAAGGTACTCACCGATGTAGGCAAAATTTAGTCTTGTCATCTGATTTTTTTTTTTTTTTTTTTTTAAAGTGTCAGTGAAGCAGCTCACGTCAATGTCCCACCACTCCTGGCTCCAACATCCACCTAAACGTTCCTCCAAACAGACATAGCAGCAGGTTCTCCACACACTGCCATAGCCAAAAGTCATCTGGTTGAGAAAATGTTGACTCCCGTTGCACAAAATCCTTGAAATTGCCACAAACATACCTGGGAGAGCACAAATTGAGGCAATATTTACTTCCGTAAACACACGGCAGAATCGTTAGAAGTGGGCTTTTGCACATGTGCGTCACTTCCCGTTCACATTAACAAGTGGCATTTTTTTGTTAATGTGAACGATCACATAAAAAAATCGAATTTCAACAAAATATCCCAGTTGGTCATGATACACCACAGTGCGAATGTAGCCATATTGTACGCTAGCCGGAAAATGTATGCAAACAGAGGCAAAATCTTTTTCATAAACCTAACAGGTACGGGCTTACGCTAAGAAAGGTTCCACTGTATAAGCAAACATCTAAGCTTTACTGTAATACTACAGCACCATTAGTAAAGTACACCACTATAGAGTTCTATTTAACTTTGAAGTAAAAACATTTATTTTACAGAACATTCCATGGCAACGCAAAACCTTCCAAGCTATGCCCCTATAGGAGGCTTGTCAGTATCATTGTTGATTGGGACAACTTTCGTGCCAATTAAAGACGGCGCTTGGAAACAATGTCCCTGTTACCAGGGTAACCAGCGTGTGTGTATGTCTCTCTCTATCGCGCACACTCACTCACACTCACACACCCTAGAAGAAGACAAAAGCAGGAAGCGTTCGTCATGACGATGTCAAAGGAGTCATCCTCACAGATCCAAAGTGACCTCTAACCTCTGTTCTTCCCAAAGTGTCAGTCTTGATCTGACTTCTAGGTTCTGAGGAATCACAACCGGTAGTCCCAAAGTTCAACCCTGGTCAGCGCTGGCCCGTATACGCTCGAAACCAGGACGTGACGGAGGCGGCCGCAGACGAGATCATTCCTCCTGTGTTGACAGATGGCTGCGACACCTGCAGCGTGCTCTGAGAAAGCTCCATTGGCTGAGGAAAGGAGCAGAAACTTATTTGGTTTGGGTCACCCCGAATTCAATCTCAACCAAACTTTTTTTTCACCTGTGACGGGATATCGCAGAAGCGTGGACTCGGAACCGTCTCCCAGTCTGTCCCGAGATCTGTCTCCTCGTCCGTCACGGCTTCGTCTCCACTCTCCTCCATCGGCCCGGACGCTTCCGGCTCCACAAACTCCATGGACTCCTCCAGGTCGGCACTCACCTCGAATGGACCTGTCCTGAACCGCAGCATCAGTCATGTGACAGCGCATTTCCATAACAATGACAATCACAAAAAGTTCTTACCTGCCCAGGTTAGCGTTGCTGGGGGAAACGAGGAACATGATGTTCCGGAGGGTGTGGTGGGGGTGGAGTTTGTCGCTGTCCACATGCTGTGCACACACACACACACACACACACACAATGTCACGACAACATGACATGTTTGCATGTTGCTGTGGTTACCTACCTGAGAGAAGCAGAGATGCAGCAAGTTGGTGTTGAGTTTGTTCAGGGCCCGAGTGAAGCGGTACCGGCTCAGGTTGTCACCACAGAATTCGCTGGGAAGAAAAAGTCACAAGGTTGAGTGGTCAAGCGAGCCTGAGCGGCGCCTGAGTTGAATCTCCTCCCACCTGTTGCACAGCTTCTTGGGCAAGTTGACGTCCAGGATGTGCGACAAAATGGTGATCAGCTGGGTGGCGTAGCACAACGCAGCGCTGATGGTGTGGGCGGGGTTGATGTGGTCCAGTTCTGACGGCAAGAAATGATGCATTTGTGATGGACAAGACTGACAGGTACTGACAGGACTGACAGAACAGGTGGGGTACATCAAGCTACCTGGCTCCTGATTGGTGCTCTTCTCCTCCACCCAGCTATAATAGGCGGAGCAATCTCCGTTGCTAGGAAGCGTGACGGCAGGACTTGTGATGCTGATGCTGGTCTCACCGTTCTGGTCGTCCCAGATCCAACGACCTGACAGGTAGGTGGTCCTGCGTGCCTCGGCCAACTCACTGACTGTGCTGGATGTCAACGCGGTGTCGCACTCGGCCGCCACGTCAGCGGGATCTCTGTGAGATGGTCGTGACAAACACGTCAAGAAGTCGGGGAAAAAGACAAGACGACGCTTACCTGCTGCACGCCTTCTCCTCTCGTGTGGGGAAGATGTGCGCACTCAGCTCCACAATGTGATCTCGCCGCAGAGCCGCCAACTGACTCAGTCGCTCGTGCAGCTCGTGCTTGCGTCGCTCCAGAAGCTCGCCCAGTCGGCGGTTGTGGCGCTCAATCTTGTCCTGCTTGAGTTGATGGCGCCCGGCACGCCGCTGCAGCCGCTGGCACTCATCCTGGGAGCGCAGCAGCAGCTCTTTGTCTGCGGTGGACAGGACACAGCCAGTTAGTGAGACGCTAGGGCAGGGGCGGGCAAACTGCGGCCCGCCGAACATCCTAATTTCCAAATTACTTTTTTTTTTTTTTAATAACCTTAACATCAAAACTGTAGCTGGCAGCATGACTTGCAGTGCTACTGTGGCACGCTTGAATCACACAGGAAATAGTCAGATGCAATCTGTAGCTTGTCCAAAAAAGCGATCCAAATAACAACACGTCAACACACGTAGGAACCTACCTACTGCACCATGTGGGCATACAAATAAATGTCTATGCACAGCATCCATGCCAAAATTAGACCCATACATTCCCGCCGCAAGACATACTGGGTAGCTTGTGGCACTCTCTCCGTGTTTGTCGCATTTTTGCTTGATTGCAAAACATGTTAAGGAGGTCGTCAGGGAAGTAAAGAAGGAGAGACATTCACATACTCCTGAGATCCAATGTTCTATCATTCACAGTTCATATTGTTGTTGCCACAAAACTACCCAGCATGCCCAGCGGGCACTTGTATGTAAATAAAAGTTTAAGTTAGATGTTATGTTTAGCGCTTGGTTGTTGTCTATTACCCACGTGGCAGCAGCAGTTGATTTATGTGATGAGTTAACTTTTGTTGTGTTATTTCATTGTTCTGCTTCATGACCACCTTTATGCAGACGGCCGCTTTTTTTTTTTTAACCCAATGTGGCCCGTGAGTCAAAAGGTTTGCCCACTCCTGTGCTAGGGGAAGCCGGCCTAGCAAGGAAGAAGTTGGCTCACCGCTCTTCACTTCCTCGTGAGCGCACACCAGTGCCTCCTTGAGCTGCTCCATCTTTATGGTGCACGCCATCATTTTCCACTTCTGAGGAGCCAACACAACAAACATCATTAAGTAGTTCCTGTGGCGGCACAAAGTTTGCCGTGAACACTCACCGTCTCATCGCTCTCTAGCTTCCTGTGCATGGCACGGACCACGCTGTGAGTGCATCAGGTCATGTGATCAGTATTTAAATGAACAAGTAATGAACATTTCCTTAGCTAACTTTCACCTCTGCTGCAGCCGCTGCTCCTCCTCTTTCAGAGTCTTCAGCCTCGCCATCTTGTCTGCGTACCTGAAGACACACCTGGCACGTCACGCACAATAAGCAGGGTTTCCCCTCAAGAGGGCGCTGTTTGCTATACTGCAATGTTTGCTATGGAGCTCCATCACAATAAAACACGGGTCAAAGATTTTAAATAGTAAGAATTTAATATGTTTTTACCAATAAACGTATTGGTAAGCAATTATACAATATATAGCTACAATATAAGACAATACCAAGAATAATAAAATCATTATTGCCTTTTACTGCATAAAATTGAACATAATAAAGTCAATAGTGCTAAAATAAGTCAAGAAAAGTAAAAACTACTATTGGTGCTCATTCAAATCCTTCACAGCACTCCTGTGTCCAACAACTTATTCCCTCCCTGACTTTGTAAAAAAAAATATATATATATACTGTATATATATATATATATATTTATATAGTTGAGATCAGAAGTTTACATACACCTTGGAAAAAAAACATTTAATCACAATTTTTAACGGGTTACACTTATCCCTCAAATATAGTTTTCTTATGACAATATATTTCAGATTTCTACTTCATTTTCTTGATTGATTTATTGAAGACAGTTTCTTTATTCAAGAATTATATAACATAGTTTGACATTTTTCTGAAGTTCAGTGGCTCAAATGTTTTCATACACCTCCTCCAACATGATTTAATACTTGGTTGAACCCCCTTTGGCCTTGATAACTGCCATCAGTCGCTTGGGATAACCGTCTATAAGCTTCCTGCAGTAGCTTTCTGGAATCTTTGGCCATTCCTCTTGGCAGAAAGTGTACAGCTGAGTCAAATTTCATGTTTTGCGTCTACGGACACGTTTTTTTTTTTTAGCTCAGACCAGAGATTTTCTGTAGGATTAAGGTCAGGGCTTTGTGAAGGCCAGTCCAGGACCTTGATTTTCTTGTCTTCGAACCATTTGGTCACAATTTTGGCTGTGTGTTTAGGATCGTTATCCTGTTGAAAGATCCAGTTCCGCTTCAGATTCAATTTCTGGGCTGACGTCTTGACGTTGTTCTGTAGAATCTCAATGTAATGCTCCTTTTTCATGATGCCTTCTATCTTCTGGAGTGTACCAGTGCCAGACGAAGCAAAGCAACCCCACAACATGATGTTGCCGCCACCATGATTCACAGTGGGTATCGTGTTCTTCGGATTGAAGGCTTCACCTGTTTTTGTTGTGGCTAAACAGTTCCATTTTGGTCTCGTCGGACCAAAGAACTCGCTTCCAGAATGTAGTCTCCTTGTTCACATGTTCTCTTGCAAACTTCAGACGGGCTTTACGATGCCTTTCTGTGAGTAACGGCTTTTTCTGGCTTGGAACCAATGGAGACCATTCTTGTGCAGAACTCGTTTAACAGTGGAGACAGACACATCTTTGCCAACTGCCTTCAAATCATGACAGAGCTCCCTCTTGGTGGTTGTGGGACTCTTCTGCACCTTTCTGACGATGTTTCGCTCCTCTCTTGGCGTCAATTTCTTCTTCCTACCACTCCTTGGCAGGGTAGCTGTTGTCCCAAGCTTCTTGTACTTTGCAACAACGGTTTGAGTGGTGGGTTGTGGCACATCTAATTGCCTGGAAATTGCTCCAAGTGACAATCCATCCTTGTGCAACTCCACTATACGCCTTCTGAGGTCTTGGCTAAGTTCCTTCGACTTCCCCATGTTGCAGAATTGTCATAGTGGCCACCTAGCACTGGGGAGAGGGCTTTTACAGTATACATTCAGGAGGGCTATGGCATGGTTATGTAAATATCATTATGTAATAAGTCATCAATGAGGTTGTCACTTGGTGGCAGTGGACCATTACCAATGATTACTTAACATTATCTTACCATCTACTACTGGAATTGAACCAAGTTATTCAGTGTATGTAAACCTTTGACCCATCATTATTTTGACATATTTTGACATAACAAATTTATCCTTTGCTTTTAATCTATGAAAGATCATTGATAAAATGAAGGTGACACTGTGCCCAATTATTACCATGAGCAGTTGGATTCAATTCTTTGAAATTAGAAGGTAAAATTAGAATTGAATATTTTTGGGTCAACTGTATGTAAACTTCTGACCTCAACTGTATATACACACACACACACACAGGTGGTCCTCGGGTTAAGTCGTTAGGACTTTGGCTGTTTCGTACAAACACCCCATAGATTAATTGCTTAATTATCGTCTGGTACATGGTACATAAATACTCATATTTATAAACATAGTAAATGTATATAACTGTATAGTAAATTTATATAATTTGTATGTTTATAGTAGGAGGTACTGTAGCTCTTTGGGACTTGGTCATTTTAAAAGTAGCTTGCAGGCTGAAAAAGTGTGAGAACCCCTTCTGTAAGCGCTATCTCAACACCTTCTGCAGATTCCCCTGCAGCTTTGCCTGTCTCTTCTGCTTCCTCCTCCCAATAAATCTCAGCTAATAAACGTTAGTTGTCCTCTTTTTATTACGGTTTAATTGAATTCTTCTACAGTATTTTGTTTCATTGCTGTATTTTATGTCCTTCATGTGTTCTGTGTACAGTGTGAATGACTTACAGGTGAATTTAGGTTCAGTTTAGCTACAGGTTTGACTTACATCAACACTTGACTTACATCACAGTCTAGGAACAGAACTTACATGTAACCCGAGGACCACCTGTAACAATATATAGATATAACAATAACTACACATAAAAAAAAAACACACAATTGTGAAAATAAACAGAAGACAAAAATATCCCCGCTTTTATAGCACTTCAGCAGGGTTGAGCATTTGACTTGACATCAACTCCGTGAGCAGCCACAACTCTTGTCGACTATATAGCTAATTAGCTTCCTTCGTAGTGAGCGAATGATGGTAATTAAAGAGAGAAGGGGTCCATTATTGCAGCTGGAACTAATTGATGCGTTATAATTGTAATTTTCATTGCAAGTCGGATGCGTTGGCTGAGGTGGGCTGGCCGCCCACTGAACGGATTGTATACACACAGGAAATAATGATCTACAAGCCGACCAATCACGGCTTTATTGTCCGCAAGGTTAGAAGGTACACATCACACTGTGGAAGAGGGTTTACAGCACGTGTCAAACTCATGCCCTGTAGAGCAGAGACGCTGCAGGTTTTCTCTCCAACCAGTTTCTTCGGCAGGTGATTTAATTGATGAGCTCCTTCCCTCAAACTGAAGGTGTTGATCATTAAAATCACCTGCTTTAGTGACTGGCTGGAAAGAAAACCTGCAGTGTCTCTACCCTCCATGGCACGAGTTTGACACCCCTGGTTTACAGGGAGGAGTGAGCTAGTGTAGCGTATGCTTGTGTCGCCCAACAGAAGCATAATTCACATTTCACAGACTGAACTCCAAACTAAAACCGGAAAAATGCAACAAGTCAGGAAGTACATCAAATATCAGTAAGTAAATAGGAGTAAAAAATGACACTGTAGCTTATTCAGCATGAAGGAAAAAAATAAATCTGTCATAAAATAGGAATAAATAAGTCAGAATAAGTGAAGACATAAAAAAGACTGAGAATAAGTACAGCAATTATGACAGACTGGTAAAAATTCATTTATCTATATGAATAAAACGCATTGCTTGATATAGTTGAATTTGTCCTCATCTATATTATTGTTGTAGTGTTATAAAGTAAGTCAATGATCCAAATGTGTCAGATACAACAGTGCTAAAGTGCTAAAATAGCTGCAGTTAGCTGCTGTGGTAACGCTCACCATGCTTAAGAAAATGTAACTGCGCGGCTATAGAAATAAATGTTAAGTTTGCTTGTTTGATTTCTTGCTGACTTGTGTAAGATATATGTACTACATATCTACGTTGCTTTTGCTGCAGCCAATATGGTCGATGGAAAGAGAGTATTTATATGTGTGTATAAACTAATAAAAGGTAATAAGTTGGTGTTTTTTTTTAACATGGAAGTCAATTAAAAATATCCAAACGTCATCTCACCTTTCCGTGTTCCTGGCGTCCAGGTAGGCGAAGTCTCCGGCCTGGACGCAGCGGGCACACGTCAGTCTGCGGCGAGACGTGCTGCACAGCGGGCACCGTTCCACCGCCACGTACAGACCCTCCGCGTCGTCCACAGACTCCACCATGACACCGGCGGGAAGAGGCGGCCGAGGCGGTGGCCTTCCCGCCGAGCCAGCAGTGCGGGGTCCCGCTGAGGACGCCATGCTAGCTAAGCTAACAGCAAACGTGTTTGTTAATAGGAAGTGGTGTCTGACGTCAACATTCGCCAATTCTCCATAGGGACGTCATTCGTCAAAACAACAATATTTTGATGAGTAGGCCATCGGCGCCACACTTCCGGGACATGTACTACGAAGCAGAATTTCTCCTTATCCTGAATAAGTTTGCGGTTTAAATCCGAATATGCCGTCCTACGAAGCTCCCTTCTCAGCAGATACGTCGCCACGGTCATTTCCAGCTAGCGCTAACCGGCTACCAAACAGGTTAGGTTTGCAGATACCAGATCTAGCCAATAACAGTACCGCCCACTGACCAATAAGAGATCACAGCCTCTAAAGCCGCGCCCAACAACCAATCAGTTGTCGTCTAAAAGTGACGTAATCGGTCAGTGACTAGTTTGTCGCCATGGGCGGTGCAGAGTCAGCGAAGATAACGGGAAGCTATGGGTTATACTTTCCGCTCGAACGAGACGCGCGGAAAAGAGCCGCTACGACGTCTACCACGGTACTAAACTAGAGCGGAAGAAGTTTGCAATCTTTTACTTGACTTCCGACATGGCGACACTTGCGCGTCTACTTCTTGAAGAGGAATTGTGTTGTATTGATTTGTTGCAGTGACAGAAAAGGAAGAGAAGGTGGTCCACTCTCCCTTTGAATAGAAGTGCTGCAATCGCAGCTCGTCATTATTTCCACTACAGGGACTTGTACAGCACATTCTCCTGCCGGATACAAGTGTCCTCCATGTTGGAAGTCAAGTAAACAATGGCAAACTTCCACTCTAGTACTGTGGTAGACGCGTGTTTTCAATACACTGCCCCCTGCAGTTTGGGAGCAGACGCCGCACGGACTATGATATACACTACATATTGCAGCTGTATTTTCAGTATAATAGTACAGTATCTCAACATAGCTCGTACATTGCATTGTATCTGTAAACTTTTAACCTTTGGAATTGTATTTGTTTAGATACATTTTTAACATAAATTAGTATATCCGGTAGTATACTACCATCAAAATGATCTTAAAAAAATATAAGAAATAGAAAAAAAACGCATTTTTTTTCCATTGGAGACCCAATGAATTTTCCAGGGACCCACTCAATTCAACACCTGTGGGTCCCAGGGATTCACTAAGTAAACATCACTGAAATTTGGGTATTTTTTTATATAAATGTTACAATTGAGATTTCAGTTATCAGTGCTCCGCTGGACCATGAAATATTTTCTTGCAAGTTTTCCTTCATAAACTGAAACAGAACAAATTATATTTTATTTTAATATGCAAATTGGTTAGAAAATAACAGAATTTTTGCTTGCTATGTCACGCTTTAGCTACTCCTTTCAGGAGAATGACCCAGATACATTCTTATGAGGTATGCTATGACGCAGTGCTGGTCACCGCAGTACCATTATCAATAAAGAAAGACAGCCATTTACGCCTATATATTCCAATACATTGTCTTTGATACTTCACCGGACTTTCATTTCTGCTACTAACTTGGAGCATTAGTAATTTACAATATTAAGCAAATCTAAGGTAACTTTGATCAAGGTTTATGCGTAAAGCACTTTGTGTGGTTCCAATCCTACTTCGTGCACTGCCACTTCTATATTACGTGTATTATCATTCACAGTCGCGATGCCATAGTTCAGTCTGATCGGCTTGTGGCTGCCCTGTTGTCATGGGACAGCTTTTCTCTAAACAAGAAATATAGTCATGTTTTAATCTCGCAAGATCTGATATCTTGTGACAGCCCCAGTAAAAAAGGGTAAATATTTCAACATACGAACACACATCTAACACAGTAAATATGGCTGTCAATGTTATTTTCCACAGCAAAAATGTTTGTTTCTTTTAGTAAGGGTAATATCTTGATACTGTAGATCTTAATACTGAAGATCATTTTTCCTGAGTGAAGTAAGCTGCGCTGTCGGTGCACTGTTCATGTTTTTGATTGCTCATCTGCTAACCCTGCACCTTTCACGTGAACGCTCATGACAAGACTATAAAATTCTGAATTGAGTTGGTATCCAGCTTGGTAGCACTGCTTATCCCGCACCTTAAATGTTTGGCTTAGTTAAGCCAGAAAACAAAGAAGAGATCATGGATAACATAAGCTTGAGTGGTACTGTAATACAGGCCTCGGGTTTCTGCGTTGGTAGTTGTGACGTTAGTGCCTAGGGGCGGAGCTTACTTCATAGCAGTCACCAAAGCTGGGCAGTGACATCACTTTTGACAAGTTACGTAGTTATCTGGTTGAACTTTACTCTGATTTTCATGTCCAACTTTGTCATCAAACACAATTCGAATATTTACAAAGAAACAAGAAATAATCAGTTACTGCTTCCGGAAACCTCTTAGGATGGGATAAATGTTCTCAAAGGCTTCGTAGATCTCGTCAAGCTCTTTGGCTCCTGGAATGGAATGCGTTGAGGAATGATTGACAGCTGCAACGTTAACATGTAGCCCATATAATCAGACTTTACCAGTCAGAACCACTTTTCCCGACACGAAGATCAGCAGGACAATTCGAGGTTTCACCATCCGATAGATGAGGCCCGGAAAAAGCTCCGGCTCGTAGCTGCCGAGTCACAAAAGGTTCTGTTTCGACCTGTTGGTGTGCTAACAATTAAAGAAGGTACCTGCTGAACTGCTGGTGCGTCAGAACCAGTCCCTCCAGTCGGATGGGGAAGCAGACGTCGCAGCTGGCCACCATGTTCTGTATCTTGAAGTCCAGAAAGCGAGCGGAAAAGCCCAGCTTCTGTACCACGCGGGCGTATTTCCTGGCCGCCAATCGAGACTGCTCCTCACTGCACGTGCTCTGAGAGAAGCATGAAAGCACCGACACCCACAGACCCTCCAGTTCAATTGGATTGGCAAGCGGTACAGACCTCTTGGCTCCAGTGCACACCATCTTCCCCGAGCTGAAGATCAGCGCCGTTGTTCTTGGCTCACGGATCCTCATGATGACTGCAGCGAAGCGCTGGACCACAAAAGACATGACGCATGCGAAGCTAAAGATGCAAAGCTGAAGATGCTACCTTTGGGTTGTACTCAGTGTTTCTGGCTTGAAGAGCGATGAACTTGAGATCCAGAGGACAGCCCAGGTTGACGGTGGACACGATGTTCCTGCAGACGTCCACAAGTCATTGAGGGGCACAGGGCACATAGCGCAAACAACAAGACCAGCAACCTACTGCAGCTGCGGGATGATTCCTGACTTCTCAGTCACGGGAGTCATAGGGGTCATTGGAGTCATGGGGGTCATGGGGCAGAAGAGGGTGGTACTGGTTGCCAACGCCACCGTGGACGACCCCTGCGAGGGTTCGTCTGGGGTCACCACGGAACTCTGTGAACCAAAGTCGAGCCCGATGCCACTGTCCTGGGACGTGTTGACACCTGCGCTCAAACACTTTCACAGGTGGGTTCACCTCCCACCACTCGGTCCCGCCCCTTGTGACCACACTGAGACCATGCCCAGTTTGCCAAGGTCATACCTGCTTCGTCCTGCACACCGAGCTCATCAGGAAGAAAGCTGAGGTCCAGCTCGTCGGCCAGCTTTCCGCTCGGCCCCTCCTTCATCAACTGGTGGCCGGAGTCCTGACTTGAAGAGGTGGGACCTGGAAGTGGGTAGGCAGGGCTTTGGAGGCCCGGCTGCCCCCCCACCAGGAAGCAGGAGTCCTTAACAACAACATTTGTATATTTGATTTGACTCCAATTCTCATCATTTACAATTATATACAGTAATTAATCTTCATCTTGACACATTGAAGTGGATCAATACGTCAAACATGTACACACACACGCACTCCTGATCAATATCTTAAGACCAGTTGAAAAATTGCTAGAATTTGCATTTTGCACATGAGGTTTTAAGTAGAGCTACCATCCATCCATTTTCTATACCGCTTCTCGCGGGGCATGCTGGAGCCTGTCCCAGCTGACTTCGGGTGACAGGCGGGGTACACCCTGGACTGGTCGCTAGCTAATCGCAGGGCACATATAGACAAACAAGAAGGGGGAGTGAGACAAAAAGCATTTTGAAAAAGTCATTTACTGAAAACAAAAATTAAACTGAAACAAACTGTATCAGCTGATCAAAAGTTTAAGACCACAGGCTATAAAAAACAAAATCTGTTCAGGCATTCACACTGTCATGCCCTCCTGATGGCTAAAGCTAAGAAGCTTTCTCTTTTTGAACGTGGTTGGATTGTTGAGCTGCATAAGCAAGGCCTCTTGCAGTGTGCCATTGCTGCTGAGGTTGGGTGTAGAAAGATCCTGAGCATTATGGAACAAAACAGTCAAGCGGTAGACCCAAAAAAAAAAAAAAAAAAAAAATCACATGCACTGAGCCGGAGGATCCGATTGGCTGTCCATCAAGACACAGAGCGGTCTTCAACCCAAATTAAGGCCCTTACTGGTGCCGACTGCAGCGCAATAACCATCAGATGGAATCTGCGGGAAAAGGGTTTAAAAAAAAAAACAAATTCAAAGACCTCGTCTCCTTCAACGCCACAAAACTGCCTGTTTAGACTTTGCCAGGGAGCATCAAACATGGGACATGGAAAGGTGGAAAGAAGTTTTATTCTCTGATGAGAAAAAATGTAACGTTGATTGTCCAGATGGCTTCCAACGTTACTGGCATGACAAGGAGATCCCACCTGAGATGTTTTCTACCCGGCACAGTGGAGGGGGTCCATCATGGTTGTGGGGTGCTTTTTCATTCAGTGGAACACTAGAGCCTCAGGTGGTGCAGGGTCGTCAAACGGCGGTTGCTTACATGTGGATGTAGCAGCGGGCATCCCTCCTGACTGAGGGCCCTTGTCTGTGTGGTAACAGCTGGGTTTTTCAACAGGACAACGCTGCAGTTCACAATGCTTGCTTGACCAAGGACTTCTTCAGGGAGAATAACATCACTCTTTTGGACCATCCTGCATGTTCCCCTCATTTAAATCCCATAGGGAACATTTGGGGACAGATGGCAAGGAAAATTTACAAGTTGATGACCTTTGTGAAGCCATCTTCACCATTTGGAGCAATGTTCCCACTAGCCTCCTGGAAACACTCACATCAAGCATGCCCAAATGAATTTTTGAAGTGATTAATAAGAACGGTGGAGCTACTCATTACTGAGTCCTACTGAGAACATTTTTTGTTCTGGTTTGGAGAGTTTTTTGTTATTTTTTTGAGCAATGATCTTAAACTTTTGATCAGCTGATAAACAACCCATTTCAGTTTAATTGTTGCTTTCAATAAATTACTTTTTCAAAGTGCTTTTTGTCTCACTCCCCCTTCTTGCTTTTGCATTTTGAAGCTCCACTTAAAGCCTCATTAAGATCCAAAAGTGCAAAATGCAAATTCTAGCAATTTTTAATCTATTCACACACAACTGTAATTCTTACAAGAAATGAACATAAGAAAGTGTATTGCAGGGAGTTTTATTTAAAATTCGATATGGGCGCCAGCATTCGCCACCAGTTTCTTAAGCCGCCAGGGAACCGCATTAAGTGATTTCACAAGGAACTCTTGTGGAATGGAAGATAACTTCTTGTATTCGCCCTTCAAGTTCTTCCAGAGTCATTTGTTTGGTAGAATAGGCTTGCTCCTTAAAACCAACCCCAAAGAAAAAAGTCGCAGGGTGTTAAGTCAGGACTCATGTGGCCCACAACAACCCATTCATCCCCCAGGGAAGTGGGCATTCAGCCATTCACAAACAATAGCAAAATGTGGAGGAGTGCCATCTTGCATGAAAATTAAATCTAAAGTACTGATGCATGGTGAGGTACCTTTCAGCATTCACGATATTGCGAAGGATGAAGGGACCCACAATCCAGCCCCAAGTCATTCCACACCATCCCATTACCTTGGGCCGATTCTGCATTTTTTCCCCAGAGGTAATATGAGGATATTCTCCTGCCCAATAGTGGCATTTGTGACGGTTCACAAACCCATCGACGTGGAATACCGCTTTATCACTCCAGAGGATATTTTTAAAGAGATCAGACCAATATTCATTCGAAGCCATCATCGCCTCCCTAAACTTAACACGAACGTAGCAGTCTTCAGCAGAGAGTGCCTGACAGCAGTGCGGCTTCCAAGCATCCCATTTAAGCTCCTTTTTGAGCACAGTTCATTACACAGTGAAAGGAGAGTCCACTTTCCCCTGCTGATTGCCAAATTGGCTTTTTGGGGTTATGAGTAAACATTTCTTGAACAACTTGTATTACCTCCGGGTCACTGGAAAGGGAAGGGCGACCTCTTCTAGCTTGGCACGTTCCTGTAGGGTAAGATGTCCAGCCATTTTTGTAGGGCTTTCAAATTTCAAACAAAATAACCAATCAGAAAAGAAAACAAGAACATAGGTTTAATTCCCATACATCATGGAACATACACAAAAAAATGAGAAGAAAAATATTACAACATATGAATAAATTATAATAATAAATAATTATATATATATATATTGCATTAATTATTAATGTCAACATTATTTTCGATTGCTTCCATGTGTTCAGCTTCGATGGCTGGAGCTCACTTACATTTGCAATGGACTCATCAAAGTAACGCTCCAACGCCGACTCGTCCATCACTCCGCAACCATGTACACAAGCCACTATGCTACTTTACACAGCTTTATAGTACGTTACACTACTTTACACAGCTGCGCCCACAAAGGACACAGGTGAGGCCAATCTGATGATAATGAAGACGTCGTTTGATTGGTCAAAATCATTCCTTTCTACATGATCCATTCACTTCATACATGTTTCATTTTCATCTTCATTTGGCTCATCTTCATCTTTATCCATCTTCATTGTCACTCCAACCTCCGAATTGAAAACGCTAGTCTGACGTCACTTGCACTGCATCCTCCCACCAGGAGGGTGCGCCGTGTCGAAGGCGAGGCGGTCAATGAAGCTCTGCGCAAGTGCAGGAGCGCCTGTAAACAAAGCAGCATGGAAGGAAGACCACACTCTTGATCGTTATTGAACACATAATGTATTGATCAGTAAACAAACAAGATGGACGCTGTCAAGGAACGACTTGCTGACTTCTCACTGGAGGCCCATGGTGACTACTACCAACAGTACTGCATGTACACGTTAACACTACTACTTACTGTAGTATTTGTAACAATACTGCACGCGCACGTTAAAATAATATTGCATATACTACTAACAGTACTGCACATGCGCATTAACACTACCTGGCTGATATTTTTACTAATGTTCTTTTTACTGTCATTAGTAATATGTCAGTAATATCACTACTACAGCTAGTGTTAACATGGCTAGTATTGAACTACAGTATTACCATTCGTACTGCAATGTAACGCTAGCGTTGCTGTTGGGTAAAAAGAGACCAAGTTTAAAAGAAGCCTGACTTTTCAGATTTGTATTTGAGCCAATCAGTGGCTCACGTGGACGGACCACCTGACCCGCTGCACTTCTACCGCAACTGGATTGGTCCAAACAAACCCTGCATTATTCGCAATGCCTTCAGTCATTGGCCAGCCCTGTCCAGGTGGACGCCGGCGTACTTGAGGTAAGAAGCTCTCTGCCCCAGTGAAGCTGTCCACCCGTCAGCTGACTGATTCCACTCTGCAGGGAGAAGGTGGGGTCAAAGGTCATCAGCGTTGCAGTGACTCCTGACGGTTATGCAGATGCCGTGAAAGACGATCGCTTTGTGATGCCAGAAGAACGTCGCATGACCTTCTCTTCAGTGCTGGACATCCTTGAAGGAAAGGTGAGAATGGCACCTGCCAGCAACATGACACAGATTGTGTTGATGTAGAATATATACCGTACACATTCATCATTTCCTGGGTGTTTGTGACAGGTGAAGCAGCATGGAGTGTTTTACGTTCAGAAGCAGTGTTCCAACCTGCTGGACGAACTTCCCGAGCTGACGGATGACGTGGAAGTGCACGTTCCCTGGATGAGCACGGCGCTGGGTAAGTGCGCTTATGTGGTGCCAGCATGCTGTCTGAGGACACGTCTTCTCTTCCTTTCAACAATAACACACAAAGCTGATTTCTCCTTCTGCATTCAGGAAAGGTACCCGATGCAGTCAATTTCTGGCTGGGCGAAGCTGACGCCGTCACGTCATGTAAGATCAGACTTCCTGTTCAACGCTCGTTGGGGACAAACGGCTAAGTCTGGCACTTGCTGTTTCAGTGCATAAAGATCATTACGAGAACATCTACTGTGTGATTTCTGGACAGAAGAACTTTATCCTGCTGCCACCTACTGACCGACCCTTCGTCCCTTACGGTAAGTGTAATAACAGCACACAATGCATATTGCCTTCTGTAACCATGTGTCTCCAGGCCTCTATCAGCCTGCAGTTTACCGCCAACAGGACAACGGTGACTTTGAGGTAGTGGACCAGAGTGACTCGGAGAAGGTGTGTTCACACATCACGCTTCATTCCTGCATTGGTTCTGTCCTCAAATCCACTGCCCCGGCCCCACCAACCCTCAAACCACCAGGTCCCCTGGATCCCTTTGGACCCCCTGAATCCAGATTTGGAGCGCTATCCGATGTACGGCAGAGCACGGCCGCTCCATTGCAGCGTGAAGGCGGGAGAGATGTTGTACCTGCCCTCCCTGTGGTTCCACCACGTCCAACAGACGCACGGCTGCATGGCAGGTATGCTCAAGACAGGTCGCATAACATCAGGACATCTGTGAGAAATTGTGTTGTGTTGCAGTCAACTTCTGGTACGACATGGACTTTGACATCAAGTACAACTACTTCCAACTTCTAGACGCGTTGTCAGACCTCACAGGCTCACCATGACCTCAAGTGTAACACGAACTCATCCACACGAGGGCGCTAGCTGCACCCTTTGGGGACAGAGGCAAGGAGGTAGTGGGTGTGATGAAGAGTCAAACAGAAAGTGATGAAAAGCTCTTTATTAAAACAAACTGTTTTTTTATTCTTCCTTATCTAATATTTGTTTGTCTCCAAGGCAACCACTTATAAAAGTCACACGTAACCACAATCAAAGTTCATCTGGTCGATGTCCCGCCTGTCAGTCTCACGTTCCACAAGACTTCCTGCTCTTAGTGCCTCCAATGGGGGTGAGTCCTGCTCAAGACTCCTCCCATGCTGGCGGTTCATCACCAAGGACACAAGACAGCTTGCCTGGTCAAGGACGGGGGGGTAGCGGCCATGGCAGGCGCCAGTGATCCGACTTGTTAAAAACAAAAAAGCTAAAAAGTTGAGTTATTGGAAGCAGTTCAGTTTCCTGCATTCCCGCAGCAGATGGGAGCGTTGATGCTGTGGAAGGACGGCACCCAGCGGTTGTCATGGAGACCCAAATTGCACCCAGGTGTGTCCCTGTGGGCACCATAGCAACACATCCAATATCCGGGGCCATACGGCAATGCTTGGCAGTACGGCTTGTGGTGCCACCGGCACAGCGACACGTCACCTCGCACGTAGCGCCTCTTGCACTGCTTGCAGGGGTCGTCACGATAATGAGGGTCAGACACCCACAGCGAGTCGGCGGGCCGCACACTGTAGTTGTCGATGATGAACTTGAATTGGTGACACGTGCACTTGAGCGCCGCCAGCGTGCGTGTGGGCAGCAGCACAAAGATGTTGACCAGTACGTCCTGTGGCAGTGCGGACAGCAGCAGTGGCCCCATTAGCGGCGGCTCCAGAAGCTGCCGCAGTCGCTGCCGCAACTCCAAAAAGGCATGTGACGTCGAAGCACGTAACCCCACAGCACCGACCTTCTCTTCAATTTGCACAACTTTGAAGGACTTCTCTGACTGGATGTGACAAGGCTGGGAAGAGCTGGTGTTAGGATCAAATGTCAATTCTGTGCATACTAAAGGGGTGGAGCCTAAATGTGTGCATGTCTGCGGTAAGAAAGCAGCAGCAGGCGGAGACAGAAACAGTAACCCAGGAGGTGGTTCTGCCTCCTCAGGCAGCGAAGGTGGGGCCTCCAGACCCCGACTTGCGTCTGACTCCACCATACCTGATGAGAGGGAGGGGGGTGTGACCATAACCGAGGACCCTGATAAACATGATTGTGAATGCGGGGAGAGGGCAGGGCAATGGTGGGCAGCAGCGAGAAGAACACGCCCCACCGTCCTCCTCAGGGTGTTGCTTCTGGACACACACCCCTCATTCCTCCGCCGCAGACACTTTGACTCCAGCTTGGCCACCATGTCTGACACTTTGACACACTCTGGCTCCTCCCCTTTGTCCTGAGAGGGCGGGGCTGCAGAACTCCTGTGGAGAGTGAGCAGAGGTTTGGGGTCAGCCTGGTGCGCACTCAGTCTCCGTTCCAGGAACGTCACCATCTCGCCCACAGACACCTTGTGCTCCTCCCCCTCCGTATCACCACATCCACTTCCTGGACACTGAGCAACGCTGTAGGGTGGTGCTCTGACAGACCAGCTCCCCTGGTTCTGCTGGAGGTTCTGGTTGCTTGCAGATCTCCTCTGTCGCTTGGCATTGCCATTTTCCTCCCAGCTACCTTTCACCTTCCCAGCCCGTGTTATCCCCAAAGAGGAGGTGTGGTTCCTTTCTCCAGCAGCTGTCGTTTGCCCCACCTCCAAAGCGAAGATGGCGATCTTCTCGCGAACGTGTCCCGGCTTGATGACGGCCCACATGTCCAGCAGGGCAGCAGTGTCCTCGGCTGGTGGAGAGTACAAATTGAGAGATGGCGCCCATGCTCTCGGACTGGGCGATACCCCAGTGCTGCACCACAGCATGTCGGTGGAGATTATGTCTTTGCCATGGTTAATGGTCCTTGGCGGGGCCCCCGGCTGGACCCCCTCCATACGAAGCTCTGAGCGCATGAGCTTAAGGTGCATGACAGTCCTGAGGACAGGAAGCAGAAGTAAAGGTTCACAGCATCGCGGTCTACTTGGACAATGGCATTCTGGGACACTGAGGGGGCGGGCTTTACCTCCACACTGTGCCTCGATTGACTGAGAGTGAGGAGGCGTGGCCTGGCTTGACGACAGCTCTTCACATCCCTCAGAAGTTGAGACAACCTGCAGGGTTCAAAGGTCAAGGGAAAACAGCGTCAACAAAACAGTCAACAAAAATGGAAGAAACTACTTCAACAAGGAAAAACAAATAGCTAGCTCTAGTTGTCATGTCTTCACAGTTGGCGGTTCCAAATGTTCATGAGAAAACAAAACACACTTCCGGGTTTGCTAGCACCAACGCTAACTAGCATGCTGGCTGCCATGAAAGCATTAATACACCTGGCTAACTGATTAGCATCCGCAGCTAAGTGGTGCACTGGAAAACATGGCGTCGAGAAGAACGCAAATGTCGACGTCCAAGTCAAGTTTGAGTAAATCCACCTGCGTAATAGTTTGTTATTTAGTACCAGAAGCTAACAGGCAGAAGAGGGCAGTCGAACTCACCTGACTGAGGTTAAGTCTGTGTTAGAGTTCTAAAACCTCGCTGACTACTGTCCTCTGACAGTCGTTTTCAGGTGCTAATTAAATGCCATTGCTTGACACTGAAGTTTGCTTCCGATTCGTACTTAAGGGGAAATTTAAGGTGGACGGACGTATAGGCACATTTAAGGTGGAACGGTCGTAGTACGCACGAAATTTAAGGTGGAACGGAAGTATTGCGCAATGCGAGTGTGTCCTGATGGTCTTTTTTTGTGACATTTCTAATGTGACAACATTTTAGAGAAGACATTGCCTTTACCTGACGCTCACTATTGTATTCTTGCAACCCTTAATTGATTTGTGAAAATGCAATAATGGCACATATTTAGACGCTTATTTAGAACCCGCTCCATATTTAACTTGATCCACTTTAAAAAACACAAGGCTCAGACTTGCCAAACCTGGACTGAATTAATCTACAGACCTTGGCGTTCATAAAAACACAGTTTGTGATCTGTGAAGCCTTTATTCTATTTGTGGAAATCCATATGTTTTCACATTAGAGGTGTCACAAAAAACAGACCACCAGGACACACTCGAATTGACGACGCTGCTCAAGACTTCCGTTCCACCTTAAATACGTTGCCTACTACGACCGTTCCACCTTAAATTGTGTGCCTTATACATCCGTCTTAAATTTCCCCTTAAATGCGAATCGGAAGCCAACTTCAGCGTCGTTATGAGTAAATGGCGGAGTACATAAAGCTAAGCCTCTCCGCACTGACTGACGTCAAGCTGGAACTGCGGCGTCGTTACTTCATCGACATCGACTTCTTCTTCTTCTTCTTCTTCTTCGGTTTTATTGCTGTTGGTATCCATCACTTTGGTGCATTTACCGCCCCTTTCGGTGCTGTCTTGGCTGCAGTCACAGACTCACTGGTGTCATGCGAAAACATAACTCCTTCCCCAGAATAAATATAACACCTTAATTCTCCACTCTAAGTACACCTTCCCTTATATTCTATTAAACAACCCCGTGTTCCTTAAATAGTCAAACGACTTACTTTGATGTGTTCTTTCACCCATGATCAGTAATATTTTTAATGTTATTTATTTCTTCCATTGTCACTCCCATCAGTTCCTTCCCCATCACGTCCTTTTGTGCATTATACCTCCTGCACCTCAGAATCTCAGGCTCAGCTGACTCAGCTGATTTGGTTCATTTTCCCCTTTATCAGCTTTTCACTTCAGTCTTGCTTAGGCATACTTGCATTTTAAACTTATTTGCAAACTTCTTTGCCAACTTGTCTGCCTTTTCATTCTCTTGTACCCCTACATGTGCTGGCCCCTCTTGTTGTTTATCTTTGTGACTATGTGCAGAATCTGATCTAGAATGTCCTGTCTACTGTCCGAGTGAAATGATGTGATACTTTCAAGGGCTGATGCCGAGTCTGAGCAAATAACGGTCTTCTTTTGCAGTGTTAACCCCACCCATGTTAGCAACACCACCAACACTGCAACCATTTCTACTGCGTATACCCCTAATCCATCCCATGTTCTTTTGTGTATTCCCACTCCTTTTCCTAATACAGTCAAACCAAATCCTGTTACCCCTGTGTCTAGATTTTTCGCCCCTTGTGTTATACCTGTACCATTTCATCATATTGTTGTTTTACCAAATAACTGAATGCACTCAGTAGGTCCACTGTTTTTCCTCTTCTTTTCATTTGTTGTAATGATAAATCAACTCTCGGGCTCTTTAGTCTCCACGGGGGCTCTTCAGGATACACCACCAGTGGTGTTATTTGTGCTCCTTCTATTTGCAGCTATTCTAACACCTATTTTGGCAAAATGCTCACCGGTGTTCTTCCCATTTTCCCAGCCTGAAATACTTCGCTTGTTGGGTGGCATTGGCATTTCCCCAGTGGCATTTCCCCAGTCTCTATCTGGAGAGCAGGAATTGGTGAGGACTTAAAAGCGCCGCAACAGACTCGTAATGCTTGCACTGAGTTTTAGCTGCTGTTCTCAACACACAACATTAGAAGTCCCAAGGATGCAATACAAAAAATGGGGGGAGATCATGCTTTTGCCGTGTTTTCCCCCACACTTTGGAACTCCTTTCCACCTGCACTACGATCTACGACAGAGTTGTCAGTTTTTAAATCTCTTTTAAAAACTCATTTAAACAGACTGGCTTATGACACATGATGATTGTATGCACTTTAGTTGTGATTCTGTGCCTGTATTTTTATTTTTTTATTTTGTTTTTGTTGTTTTTATTCGATCTTACCCTGTTCTTATTTGCTATAAACAATTTTTTTTTACTCCTGTGAAGCACCTTGGGCATCATTGGGATGTTGTAAGGCGCTATACAAATAAACTTTGATTTGATTTGATTTGACCCATATGCCACACTCCCATAGTCCAACACAGATAACATAAACTCACTGAAGTGAGTTGCGGCTCGCTCTGTATACTCTTCCAGCTATACGAAGCATCACATTTAATCACTCTTTCGAAACGCAAAATTCAGACGCCCTTTCTAGGTCTTCCTCATACATTTTTAACCTGACATCTTCTCTATTTCTTTCCTAGTAAAGAGCACTGTTGTAGTTTTTTCTGTTGAAAACTTACCTCCCCAGTCATATCCTCTTTCAGTCACTTGAGCAATAGCTCAGATGTTCAATGTTTCTGCCCCTTTTCCACGAGGCTCCATCATCAGCAAACAGTAACCTGTCTGGCTTAAACTAAATAGCAGTGGGCTGATCACACTCCCCTGAGGCGTTCCATAGTGTTGACATGACAGACCCAGTTCTCACTTGAATTTTCCTTTCACACAGAAAATCTTTTAACCGGTTAAAAGCTCTCCCTTCAACTCCTATTCTTAACAGCTTTATCAGCAGGACTTCCTTCCACATCATATCATACGCCTTTTCAATATCAAAAAACACTGTAATCACTGCTTATTTGGGCCTTCTGTATTTCTATTTCTAGTTGTAGTAATCGGATCCATTGTGTTCCTCCGCCTCCTAAAGCCACTGTGGTAGTTAGGTTAACCTTTCTGTTATCGTTCCTTCCATTATTTTGCATATATTCAACGTCATTGATATCGGATGACAGATCGTCTATTTTGAACAGGATGGCTCTCTCACGAAAGCAAGCAGCCAGTGGCAGATTCATGTAAAAATAGAATAAGTTGAGCTCGCGCACCCTCGTGGAACGAAGGCGACGACGCGACCGTCCTTTTCTATTCCGATGTAGTAACGCATCTTCTTGTGTCACGACGTGATGTTTTCAAGAAACATGAAAGGAAAACCAAGTGAAACAACTTTTTATTTTTCTGACTTTACTCCTCTTCCTCACTCACTAGCTAGAGGCGAAGACGGAAAGGTCAGGCCGGGATGATGTTGACCTGCGACAGTGTGACGTCGTTGAAGATGCTCAGCTTGTCGATGTTTCTCAAATTTGCCATGCGATGCTTGAAGTCCAGCAGGTGATTGTTGTTGACAAACACCTGAAACATCTTGTCTGTGCACTGGATCCTCATCTGGAACACATCACTTCCTGTTAGCATGAGCATTACAGTAGCATGGTCACAGGCTCAAGACATGGTCTCGTCACCTGGAAGGGCTGACCCGCCATGAAGGGGAAGCGAGCAAGGTCTCGTTCCTCCTGCCCCCACTTGTTTCTTATCCTGCTGTTCCTCACGATGACCTTCTTCCCGTACTCATTGAAGCGAGGGTTAAAATGGAACGCCAAATCCCCCGATGCTCCAAGGTCCACGATGAACCTGAACACATTGTTATCTTTGTCATCATCGTCATCATCGTCGTCATGATGATGTCCGAACTTTAACCTACTTATCAGCTTTGTCTTTGATGTTTGCATTGATGATGATGTTTGTTCCTGCTTCCAATCCACGAGGAATGTTTTGGGTGAAAGGCATCGACTACAATATACAGTATATATATATATATATATATATATGTACATACATACATACATACATATGTATACACACACACACACACACATCACCATCATCATTATCATACATACAAATACTGTATGCTGTGTGCTCTCACCAGTGAAGGTGTGCCGGCTCCTGGTCCACGGGAAGGACTTGGCTGACCTCCAGGCTGCGATGGAGGCCACGCCCCTGGACCCCCACCTCCAGGCTGCGATGGAGGCCACCCCCCTGGGCCCCCACCTCCAGGCTGCGATGGAGGCCACCCCCCTGGGCCCCCACCTCCAGGCTGCGGGGCAGGCCACCCCCCTGGACCCCCACATCCAGGCTGCGATGGAGGCCACCCCCCTGGTCCCCCGCCTCCAGGCTGCGGAGCAGGCCATCCCCCTGGACCCCCGCCTCCAGGCTGCGGAGCAGGCCACCCCCCTGGACCCCCGCCTCCAGGCTGCGGAGCAGGCCATCCCCCTGGACCCCCGCCTCCAGGCTGCGGTGCAGGCCATCCCCCTGGACCCCCGCCTCCAGATGGAGCACTGGGCCAGGTGGAGTTTTGAGCCGAGGACTGATTGCCCCCAGAGGCAGGACAATCATCAAGCGCGTCACAGAGCTACCAGACAAAAATATGTTTGACATTTCCAGGTGTCCCTGAAGGCAGCACAGAGGGTGTGGTGCTTCATGTGGAATGTTGTTTCTCACACACAAGCACAACCCCAAACACACACACACACACACACACACACACACCTGATAATTCCAGGTTGCTGGGGTTCAAACATGTGAAAAGACTTACGTTCATACTCATCTTCCGTGGTTAAGATGACAAAAACGTGTCTGAACTTGTCTGAAGAAACACAAACACACACTTGATTAAGTACAAGGCCTTTTCAAAAATATTAATGTTAACTTGTTGTGTTTGTAATATTTTAACCTCATTATAATCATGTGGTCAAAACCAAAGACATTATAGCACAAGGCAGATTACTCACCCAAAAGGTACATGCAGTAGAGCGTAGTACACAATGGAGCAGAAAATTTGCCATGTTACTAAGCAAGCGAGCTGGCATGGCTAGGCGCACGACAGGGTACCATCTATTCCCTCGCACTGAGCATACAGTAAAACGTGTAAAATGTTATGCGCAGTGCTTACACTTTGACGCGTTGATAAAATGAACAAATGTTATTTATTGAATAGATTGAATATCTCTACAGTGGTGTGGAAAAACTATTTTACTCGTACTTCCTGATTTCTTATTTTTTTTGCATGTTTATCAAGTTTTTTTAAGGGCATGCCACAGCATCTCAATAGGATTCAGGTCACTCTTGACTAGGCCACTCCAAAGTCTTCATTTTGTTTTTTTTCTTTAGCCATTCAGAGGTGGACTTGCTGGTGTGTTTTGGATCATTGTCCTGCTGCAGAATCCAAGTTGGTTTCAGCTTGAGGTCACCAACAGATGGCCGAACATCCTTCAGGATGTTTTGGTAGACAGCAGAATTCATCATTCCATTTATCACAGCAAGTCTTCCAGGTCCTGAACCAGCAAAACCAGCGCCAGACCATCAAACTACCACCACCATATTTTACTGTTGGTATGATGTTCTTTTCCAAAAATGCAGCGTTGCTTTTACGCCAGATGTAATGCGACACACACTTCCAAAAAGTTCAACTTTTGTCTCGTCAGACCACAGAGTATTTTCCCAAAGGTCTTGGAGATCATCAAGATGTTTTCTGGCAAAATTGAGACAAGGCTTTATGTTCTTTTTGTTCAGCAGTGGTTTTCGTCTTGGAACTCTGCCATGCAGGCTGTTTTTGCCCAGTGTCTTTCTTATGGTGGAGTCATGAACACTGACCATAACTGAGGCAAGTGAGGCCTGCAGTTCTTTGGATGTTGTTGTGGGGTCTTTTGTGACCTCTTGGATGAGTCGTTGCTGCGCTCTTGGGGTAATTTTGGTTTGCCGGCCACTCCGAAGAAGGTGTTGTAACAGGTTAGGTTTAGCAACCTTAGCAACATCAAGAAACCAACTAAATGTTTTTCTCCCATTTCACTACACCTAGCGCAAATGAGTGCAGCCGCCAACTGTCATCGATCGGAAGTGCTGTTATCTCCAGGTAGTTATGGTTGCTTACTGCTGTCCAGTGGTTTCCTGTCAGTGCAACAAACGTAGCTTTGGCCAGCTGGTCCAACTTCATTGCCTTTTCATTTCCACACAGTTCAGGAGTTCTTGTGACAACAGTTCCCCTTGAAGGTGTTCTATATATTGGGTCACGTGGGTCATCTGTATGAGGTCCTGAAGCCCCTCGTCTTCAACTATGTAAATGGGTCTGCAGTCTGTGGCAACCCATTTTGCAATTGCATTATTTAACCTAGTTGTTGTTTTTTTGTTGGTAAGTCCGAGCCTGGTGCACTCTGCCAGCGTTGATCCCACGTTGTTAGCATCTTTGCTAACGTTAGCAAAAACGTGCTTTGCCCGAAGGTGGTACTGCAGACTCATTGTGCTTCGATGAAAAGACAGTTCATCACCGCAATATGTACACACAACTTTGGTTTTATCCAGACTTCAATTAGGTAGCTTTTTAAATTCAAATTTCCCATAAAGCAGACCGGGGTCTTTCTCCTCATCGATCGCTGCTGGCTGCGAGGAACGTAAACATCTGTGCAGGAGGACTACGGGGTGATGTGGTCAAGCTTATTGTGTTATTATTTTTTAATGTGTTAAGATTTTCAGATTAATCACGAGCGTCAACGTCAACAAGCCTAATATATATATATACTGTATATATATATATATATATATATATATATATATATATATACACACAGTACAGTAAGGCATTTATGACACGTACCTGTCTTTGTTTTTGGGAAACTTGATCCTGCCTACTAATATGACAGCCATGCCCGCCCATGGTGTACTTGTACTATAGAAGTACTGTAGTAGTGGAGTAAGCAGTCGTGCGCATTGCGCTAGAATGTCTTTGAGCAAAACATCTAAAAATCATAATTGTATGCAATATTGTATGTACTTGATGTACGATGAATTGACAATAAAGACTCGAATCTTGAATCTGTACCTAAAGAAGTATCCAAAACAATAATCTAGTAACAACTTTCTAGGAATAAAATCAAATTTGACCTTCCAGAAAATGACAATAGTTTTTGTGTTCAAAGTGTCCTACCTGATGTGCACTCAGCTGCAGTACAGGTATGTGTGTGTGTGTGTGTGTGTGTGTCTGAGAGAGAAAGCCTCACCCTGTTAGCACACATAGTCCACACCCACTTAGTGATGACGAATAAATTCTTGTGCGACCACAATGGAAAGAAACACAAACAACGCTATTCAAACATAACATGACAAAGTGCACAAAACTAAATTCTCCTAGGGTCTCATCTAAAAAAGTATGTATGCCAGAAGCCCCAAATGTGTGTACGAACATAAACATTCAGGCTTATAAAAAGTGGTGTACGCACACTTTCTCACAATTTGTGTCTCTTTAGCTCTCTTTTAAAGCAGCAGTATCACCATGGTAACTTAGGCTAAACTCATAACCTGGCCCCGACCAGGTTATGTCAAAACATTCGGAGATGGTGTCACCATTTATTGGGAACTCGGTGGACGGGGGACGTGGGAACAAGAATAATTCAGGCAGCATTACGATAGGAGTGGCTATAGCCAGGAAATAGCATTCTCTGATCAAATTCTCTAGAAGAGATATAGATTTTCAGCTGTGAGAATACACTAAATTTGCTCACTTTTTGAGCCGAACACCGGAAATAAAATGCAATATGAAATATGAATAATTAGGCCATAGGTTAATTGGTGACTCTAAATTGTCCATAGGTATGAATGTGAGTGTGAATGGTTGTTTGTCTATATGTGCCCTGCGATTGGCTGGCGACCAGTCCAGGGTGTACCCCGCCTGTCGCCCGAAGTCAGCTGGGATAGGCTCCAGCATACCCCCGCCCCCCTAATGAGAAGCGGTATAGAAAATGGATGGATGGATGTTAGCAGACATACAGTATGTATGTCACAGCAACCCTTGCGTGAGTACTCAGCCCGTTAGTCTTCTTATATTACAATATTTGCTGGAGTAATAAGCACTCCGAGGCATCAGTCAACTGCAACAAAATATTTATTCTAACAATTAGGAAAAACTTGTCACAAAGGAAACGTAGCCACAAAACACGTCAACAGTGCGACCTAGTGGTCACCGTGAGGTACAGCATTCACTACAAGACGTATTTCAAAGATGAAAAAAGACAGTTGCTGCTAGTATTGTATTGTATTGTATAAGTGTGAGGGTTAATATGACAAAGTTGTGCAATGATGGGCGCTGATAAATGAAAAGCCGAGCAGGGTTAGTGTAACAGTGGTTAACTTTCGCTACAGGCTCAGCATTATTCTGTCAGCGGTCCTCCCTCACTCTATTGGTGGTGACAGTGTTGCTTTTAGCAGTGATAATCTTTTGGGAACTCCTCACAGCGCTCCATAATCATTACTCGCTCAACTTGTGTAAAATACACTAAGTGGGATAGCTTCGCTTTAGAATAATATGACTTCAAACGCCCCCTTTTATGTCAACGTGCACTGAGCACAAAGCCGAGAAACAGACTTGACAAAGTAAGTTGACAACCACCGTTGAAGTACCGTTTAATTTTGTCTGGGGAATTTAGGTTTTGTTGAGTTTTTGTTGAGTATCTTGAGCACAAAGCCAGTAGTGTTGGTTGAGACACTTTTGGAGAATACCCCCCAAGTGTGTGTACACAATTCCATATCACGTCACGCCCTCTCCTCGCCTCCACTTGACAATAGAAGGTCAATGCAAAGTGACTCATGAATGCGGTATCCATATTCACATGGCGAGAAAGTTGTCTTTTCATCCAACCAAACAAAAATTAGATTTGCAAGCAAAAAAAGATTTGCAAACACAATTATTTTTTTTTACCACAATTGCTTTTGTTTACAAATGAAAAAGTTCTCATGAAACTATACATTTTTTTTGCGTTCTGAACTTACATTTCCGTAAGTTTCGTTTGCAAATCCAGTGTCATGTGTGCACTTTGCTGGTTTCTGCTGCGATCCGCTGTTCTCAGTACCGCTGGTTGGTCTCCCTGGGAACAACCGTAGCTAAATTATTCTCTACAATCCACAGCCGTGCCGTCAACAACACCAGTCCAGAACCTGTCATACCTGTGGCTCGGGTGGTCGGAGCCCTCGGAGCTCTCCCGTGGAGGGGGGGAGAATGGTGTCAGACACAGCTGAGGGTGCTCAGATTCCCAAAGAGTTTCCCTTGAGGGTGCAAGACCACACTCTGTCTCCGCAGTGGGCGCACCTACCGCCTGGCTCTTTGTTTGAGGGTTAATCTCCCCATTATGGGTGAGACTTCTAAGTCAGGGTTGAGGGGAACTCAGGCAGGTTTTCACAGCCTACTATGTAAAGGCTGCTCTATACTACATTCAGACTTCACACAATAGAGTAACTGATTTATATTATATGCAATGCTGAACATTTTACTTTATAGCTGCTCTCCCTCTTATGGTTAGTTGCTCTTGGTAAGGACCTGGGATAATTTAGCCATCTTCCAGTGATCAGAAGCACCTGCGTCTTTAATTATAGCCTGAATAACCTAAAAGGAATTTTCTTGAACAATATTACTTACTCGGGGCTGCACGGTGGTCTAGTGGTTAGCATGTTGGCCAACACAGTAACAGTCTGGAGATCGGGAAGACCTGGGTCGTTTCTCTGCTTGGGCATTTCTGCGTGGAGTTTGCATGTTCTCTCCGTGCGTGGGTTTTCTCCGGGTACTCCAAGTCCCTCCCACATCCAAAAACATGCATGTTAGGTTAATTGGCGACTCTAAATTGTCCATAGGTATGAATGTGAGTGTGAATGGTTGTTTGTCTATATGTGCCCTGCCATTGGCTGGCGACCAGTCCAGGGTGTACCCCGCCTGTCGCCCAAAGTCAGCTGGGATAGGCTCCATCATACCCCCGCGACCCTAAAGAGGAGAAGCGGTATAGAAAATGGATGGATGGATGGAATATTACTTACTCTTTTATCGCATAGAAGACTCAGGGTGACACTCTTTTATGCAGTTAAAAAGAGAGTTTAATAGGATAGTAGAGATGGGCTTATAAGCAATAAAAATATAAAAGCATGCAAAACTTTGCCTGAGATGACAAATGAGCTCCAATCACATATTTGGACAAAAAGAATGACGATGTTCTGAACAAGTCTCGTGATCTTACCTGGACAAATATGCCGGAGGTTAAAGCAAAAAGTTCCACAAGTTATTACAGTTTTCCTCCATTGGTTTGGCTCATTTCTTGAAACAGAAATTCCATTCTCAACACTCCTAGATCATTTTGCCAAACTGTCTTGCAGTTCAGCACAACACCATAGCTCACTAAATTGTCAGTGCCCCCAAAATGCAACGTCCCTTTGGCATTGTGTAGCACTGCAAGCCAAAATGTTTGGATGTTTTGTCACTATGACAGAGGACCATTGAAATATCCATATCTCTCAGTCTTAGCTCAGTCCTCCATTCACAATGGTTACTGTACTCATTTTTTGTCTAGCTAACACAATTGTGTATAAAACTGAATTTTATTTTATTTTTTTAAGATTTTACAGTCGCAATCCGAGGTTTGACATCAGACAGTAGTACGAGTGCATGCCAAGGAAATGTTACAGAAAACTAGGGAAATTATGTTGCCTACAGTGCTGGAAATAAAGCTGGAGTTTCACAACTGACACTTCTTCCCTGGTCGCCGTCCTTGCCCTCCTGGGCGTCCATACACTGCTGTCTGTCTGGTCCCAGATTCATTCTCACAGTGCGCGTTCTAGTTTCACCTGACGGTCAAATCATCTATTTATGTAATGTTCCGAGAGATTCATATATGGTATCCATGGTGTTACAGTATATTCTTGACAACTGAACAGACTATGGCACATTAATTGTACAATGAAATGATACCGGTATGTTTTGGAGAGAACAACCATTAGCATGTTCAGTAATATTATTTTCCAGAACATATCATATGAATGATTTCTTTTACGTCAGTCATCCAGCAGCAAAAAAAAAAAAAAAAAAAGGTTGTTTATCCAAATGAATATGGAGGATTAAAAGTGCCCAAATTAAATAAATAAATACATCATTAGATAATTAATTAAATATGTTATGCCGGGTCAATTGTATGCAAACTGGCTTGCTAACTGCACTGTATACAATGCCTGGCAAGCATCATGGAAGCACTGAGATTCTTCCATTCCTTCAAGTAACGCAACCTTCGTCCCTAAAAAAAAAATACATATATCATGATTTAACAAAAAAGTAGGTAAATTTCCTCTTAGCTATTGTAGAGCTATATAAACGTATCAATTCTGGACATACATTTAATCAGAGGAATTTTACACGATCGAAAATATCTGAGAGATCGACAGTGCAAAACCCTTAAATTATCAGTCATAAATCTACATTTCAATCATACTTACAGGTGAAATGTTCGTCCACAGCCTTTGAACTGGCGATTTGTGCCGTTAATAGCTGCACATGCAGGCATCTTAAGTCGAAATTTGTGTCCAATCCGAATTAATAAAAGAAGTTCACCACGAACGCAAAAGCTTGTCCGAGAAGTGTTTCTTGCGAGTGGCAATATGGCAGCCGTGTGGCTTCACAAGTCATCGCCAATGAGCTATCCAGATACAGTATACAGATCAGTGCTTCTAAATGTTAGCATAGCTTTTTTACTCAGAACATCTTACGCCAGATATGTAAATCTTACTGTGACGTTTGGAACTTAAATTTGGGTTAAAATGTGAGACCTTGACTATCGTAATATTGAACACCACCGTGCTGTGTGTTCGGGGTTGACCAGACCTCCATTTATGGAGCTTTTCCAGCCCTATGTCTTTATTTCAAATTCTTAGACTTGGTGAATTTTACTTAGGTCTTATTAATAGTGTTACAATGGGATTGTAGTGTGGATGTTCCGAGTTGGCACAAATTGCAGGGGAAATGTTTAGAGTGTGACACAGTACAGGAAGAGACCTAAATCGTGCAGAAGTTGTAAAAGTTAAAGTGAGGAAATTATTTATTTATATATATATATATATATATATACACATACATACATACATACATACACACACACACACACACGCGCGCGCGCAAACACACCTAGTGGAACTTCAGTTAGTCCTCCCCGATTTGTGTAAAAAAAAAATTATGTCAAAATATTGCCCAGTTTCGCATACATTTCCTGGTTAGCGTACGTCATGTTATTAATACACTTCGTGAGTCCAACTGTGTTCTTAATGTATTTTTTTTTTAATCACAAAGCATCCGTGTTGGAAGCCTATTTACTTGCTGATATATCCCTTTTTTGCTTGTTTGATGATGATGACGACGATGATAAACCTCCAAGAAGCAGCAGAAGCATGATGCACTAAAACAAATCACTGGAGTCATCTGAAGATATCTTCTCTGGTGGGACACATGTACTGCTGCTGACTTCCTGTTGGCCTGAAATACACACGCACGCACATCAGTTGACATAGCGACATCATCATCATCACTAATAATGCCAGGGAAAAAAAAGATGTCAGCGGTGAGATGAGACAAGTACATAGAAATAAATCCACAGCGTGTGATTAAACTTAACATAAATGTTCTTCTTTGCTCACACCGCGTGTGCGCGCTTATATCGTGACACATAACCCACAGGTGACACCTTCCCAGGCACAAAGTCACACGCACAGTGGAGCACACATGAAAGTTTCTTACTTTTATTATTTTTACAATAGTAACTCTCTGTCTCCATGGTAACACGGGTCTTGCCTGTCGTCACGGTTACCAAGTTACTTCCAACTTAAGAGACAAGAAAAGAATGACTGACAGCTGCCACTCGGTCATGCCACTCGAGCTGTGACAGCCACAATCTTTGCCCTGAAGCCTGAAGGAGGAGCCTCCACATCCTAATACCTTTGAACTACATGCTACATAAAGTGAACCAACCCAGGAAGTAGAGCATCAGTCAACACACGTACGCATTCATGCACACAATGAAATGAAAGTTAGGCGTGTTGACGTTGTCGAAGATATAGGGTTAAGTGGGTGTTACTTTATTTGTACAGGTGGTGCGTGGTTTATGGCGTTCTGAGTTTCGGTGTTTGGTGGTTACGTACGCGCTCCCATATACTGTATGAATTAAATTTTGCTTTAAGTGAAACTTAGAATACACCTTGATTAAAGTGTTTTTCAGTTAAAGATTTACGCCAAAATTTTGCCTTGAGTACATTTTCTGGTTAGTGTACAATATGACGAGCGTCTTGTCGTGCTATGAACACACTGCGCGAGTCCAGCCGTGTTCTTAATGTATTTTTAATCACATAACATTACTGTTAGCAACATAGTAGCTTTCTACTAGATGGAAACAGGAACCAGATGTCAGCTCTATGATGTCATCAGCGGTTGATGTTGGATATGGGATAAATGGATAATGGATAAATGAACATTTAAAGTTACTTTTACCTTCAGTGAAGACGTGATTGTTAAGAAAGACACAATGTGGCAGTGAGATCAACACGGACACCACCTTGTTTTGCCAGGATTTATTTCTTGAATTCAATAGTGTTTCTTGCCTTCTTTATCAAAGGCTGGTACTTGAGGCGAGAAACTAAAGCATTCAAAAACTAACTCATGGCAAAACACGAAGGTGATGTCTGTGTTGATCTCGCTGCCACATTGTACCTTTGTAAACAATCATGTCATCAATGAAGGTAAAAGTAACCTTATATGTTCATGAATTCCTTTCATTCATCATGTATATGTATTTATATACATTTTGTATTGTTTTCTGTGTATAATACTATAATTGTAAAACACTTGTTTTGTGTTAACATTTTTGGCTTTCTGCAAAAGATTAAATTGATTTACATTATTTTCTTATGGGAAAAATAATTAGAGTCTGACCTGATGGAACGGATTAGTGACGCTAGCCAAGTTTCCACTGTATTCAGTGTTTTATTACTGCATTTTATGTCCTTTGTGTGTTATATGTACTGGGGAGGACGACGACAGTGGAGTTTGCAAAAGGTATCCTGTTTTGTTTTGCAGTAAAGAGTCTGTTGATGGACCACCTCCTCGTCATCCTCACTACGCCCGGGTGGATGTTAAAATACCATCTTTATCCTGCATTATGCTCGCGACCGTCCAGTGTTGATTTTGATAGCTACATTGTGTATTCTTCCACAGCGCACCAGGCTGTAACTAGTTCTCGAGCGAGCCTTGCGTTTCTTGACCAAAATTGAGTAATTAATTCATTTCTGAGAGTGGTACATAACCACAAAATGGCAAAACTGCGAACACCGTAAATTTCGATTTTACCAACAGGTGGCAGCACAATTCAAAAAACACACCCTTCGATTTTTACACCAGCTCAGTCCACTTACATCACAACATGATACAAATGGTTGTCCTCAGACACACACACAGAAGTGACACATGTACTGTACACAAAGACTGAGGACAATGTGAGATATTTTAAATAATATATTGCACAATAAGAATACATAGCAGGCGTGTTACTTACCTGTTTGTGTGGTGCTCAACCCTCTGAACTGGATCACCTGTATACACCCACATACGCACGCAAACACACAAACGCACAGTTGGTTCATTATGTTGTTGAAATGGTGAGTGTGTGTGTGTGTGTGTGTGTGTGTGTGTGTGAGAGCATGTCACCTGTCCTGCTGTATGTGTGTCTTCCAGTGGTGACACCCGAGATGGAGACGGCTGACTGTGGAGGTCAGAGGTCATGTTGAGGCTGTCATTTGTGGCGTCTGCTGGAAGATGACATTAGTGTTACATCATGATGATGACATCACATCATGATGTGTGATGATGTCACACCTGCACATGGAGTGATCTGTGCCACTTGTTCAGGTGTTGTTGATTTGACGCACTCCCTATGAGCATGAGGCACCTCCCCCACACTTAGCTCATCCTCCCTCCTCCACACACCCTAAAAAGACAACAGGTTAGAGGTCAGAGGCCATGGGTAGGTGTATGTCAGTGTTTCAGTGTGTGTACCTGTGGTCTTTCTTCTTGTAGCGTATGTGTGCCTGCATGCCTGCATGCCTGCATCTGGGACATACAACCTTTGACCTGCCCCTCACTGGGCGGATCAAGGTCCTAGATGAGAAACAGGAGGTGATCAACCACAATGTTATGCAGACCTGATTGCTTTAAATTTAAAGTGTCACCTCACCATGTCCTGAAGAGAGCTAGACAAACTGCACTCCTCTGAAATACACACAGAAATTATGTAAGAGTATAAGTCTGTAATCAAAGGTGAAACAGGTTGACCCCGTACTCCTACCCGTCATGGCGTCCGGCTGGTTGAAACTGATCAGCAGCTCTCCCTCTGAGACCAGTTTGAGTGCTATATCACTTCCTGTCGTTGTACTGCTGCTTCCATCATCAGAAACACTGGAGGGGGACTGTGGGTCGGCCTGGGGAGGGGGTGGAGCCAAAGGGAGGGGTTGTTGTTCTTCTTCTGTTGACGCCACCCTGTAACAGTTCATTATGAGATTAATCCTTGTTAAAATAATCATATCTGCCGTGTGTTTTTGTGCACACACAGTGGCTTTGTGTGTGCATTCGGGTGCTCGTCTGGCCTCTCCTCTTCCAATGGCAGCTCAGTGTCCACCAAGGATAGGCAGGGTGTGGCTTGACGGACAGCAGGAGGAGTTTCTGCAGAAGAGATGGGCTCAGGGCTGGGGGTGGGCGTGGCTATAGGCTCTGAGGTTACAAACAGACAATATTAGCATTTGATGGCTACTGATGCTAATGCCAATGCTAACAAACCTGGTGCTGTGATTGGATGTGAGAAATCCTCAATCAGCAGGCTTGCTGGTTCTGATGAAGTGGGTGTGTCCAGAAGGAGGGGGTCTCTGATGGATGGAACAGGACTCAGCACAGGGGTTGGTACCGGCGTGGGAACCAGAGAAAGCACTTTCTCCTGGGAAGAAGCAGCAGGTTTGAGACTGTAACCAGAGCAGAGCATCTGTCTACTTTTAGCAGTTTTGTACTTCATCAGCTGTGTGTGGTTCTGGTTGAGGTGGTTCTGCCCCTGCTCTTGGTCCAGGATCTGGAGCCTCCCTCTGTCCAAGCACCTGAGCCACTATCTCGGCCAGAACCTCATGAACCAGTTGCCTGATTAAACCCGAGTCCACGGGCACGTTGGCGTCTACAAAGAGCTGCAGACCCCCACCGCCGGCTGCCTCGACTGCACATGCACGCATGCGCGCGCGCGCGCGCGCACACACACACACACACACGCACACATAGTCAGAGATAGCCTCCTCCAGTGGGATCTGACTTGATGGCACCTCAAGGGTGTCTCAACTCACCAATGTCTGAGGTGAGACTCCCCTCGACCTCTGATTGGTCCATGATGTCATTGTGCTCAGGATCAGGGGGATGTGGTGGGTATGGTGGAGGGGGCCGGTAGAGGTCAGAGATCATCCTTGACATGAGCTGCTGCTCCACCCTGAACACGACACAACAGTCAGAAGGAAGAAGAAGCAGAGCACGTGAGAGTCGCTGTGTCCAGTTTGTCACCGCAACACCAGACGCTTCACTAGGTCATCATCAACCCTTGCCACCGAGTCCTGATGGTGGACAGGAAGCACGCCATGGTTCTGGTGGGGGAAGACTGGACCCTGATGCAGGACTAGAGTAGGAGACGGACCTCCGTCCTCGGTGGGGACAGACTCCTCCCCCTGGAAAGAAAACAGCACATGGAAAATGTCATTGATGATGATGAACGCATGCAGTAGGAAGCTCTGCACACCAACAGAGGCAATGATGAAGTGTGTTACCTGCACCACATCAGCGGCAAACAGGAAGTCACTTCCAGGGAATCCATCCTCTTCGGCTGCATCTTCTTCATTCTTCCTCTCTGTGACGTTGACAATGGCAGATGGAGGGGACGGAGCTTCATCTGCAGCCACTGGCTTCGCCTGCTGTTGACAAATGGGCTCTTGGTCAGAACCAAAGTAACACCAACGTATCCAGGATGACACTAGCTGGTACGTCCCCATTAAAAGGGGCGGAGCAAGAACACAAGATGTAGACTTGCTCCACTTGGGGTACTAGCAGAAGCTTTACTCACCGGGCTGGGGGGCTCAGGTGCAGTGTGGTCCATGGAGGAAACAATGACAGGTGGTGAGGTCACTTTCTGTTGACTCCTGGGGGACTCAGGTGCAGTGTGGTCCACAGAGAATATAATAGGTGGTGAGGTCACTGTCTGTGAACACCTGGGGGGCTCAGGTGCAGTATGGTCCATGGAGGAGACTATGACAGGTGGTGTGGTCACTTTCTGTTGACACCTGGGGGGCTCAGGTGCAGTGTGATCCATGGAGGAGACTATGACAGGTGGTGAGGTCACTTTCTGTTGACACATGGGGGACTCAGGTGCAGTATGGTCCACAGAGAATATGATAGGTGGTGAGGCCACTGTCTGTTGACACCTGGGTGGCTCAGGTGCAGTGTGGTCCACGGAGGAGAATATGACCGGTGGTGAGGTCACTGTCTGTTGATACCTGGGGGGCTCAGGTGCAGTGTGGTCCACGGAGGAGAATATGACCGGTGGTGAGGTCACTGTCTGTTGACGTCTGGGGGGCTCAGGTACAGTGTGGTCCACAGAGAATATGACAGGTGGTGAGGTCACTTTCTGTTGATACCTGGGGGGCTCAGGTGCAGCCTTGTCCACGGAGGAAAATATGACGGGTGGTGAGGTCACTTTCGGTCGACACCTGGGGGAGGGGCCTATCCTTGGATGACCTTTGGGGTACGTGCAGAGTGGTAAATATTTAGCATTTACAAAGTACAAGCAGTATTATACGTTACTGACCCAGTGGAACAGCTATGGCTGTATCAGCAGGGGTCACAGAAGGGCCACATGAGGTCAGGTGAGAGGGGAGATGTTGTCCAGGTGATAAGTTGAGGGGCAAAGCCAGACTGGTCTCAGTATTCCAGGCCTTCACCTGTACACCTGAGACTGAGGATATCTGCTCCACTTCCTGTTTCATACGACCACGTCCTGTTGGATGTCAGCAGTCATGAGATGTAACACATATGATGAGCAAAGTGAACATGGCTGACCTCTGACGGGCTCCATCAAATGGGGGCGGGGTTTCCTGGTGGTTAGAGAGTTCAGGGAGCTTAACGGAGGGTACGGGCTCTTCCTGAGGCTTGGTCTCATGTTGTCTTGTGGTGCTCTACCATACAGACGAGTAAGATACAATTCGTGGTCCAGCCGCTCAAAACCAGGATCAGGCTCCGCCTGCAACAAAGGACAATGATGAGTCACCATGGGTGTGGCCACGTCAGTCCAATCAGCAAATAGAGTAGATACCACTCTCTTTCCATCAGTCTGGCCTCTGCATCCTCCTCCTGCCACTGCCTTACTTCCTGCCACCTTCTTATTTGTTGTTCCCCGTGGCAAGCTCACTGTCCTTCCTGTGTGGGCGGAGCCTCTGCTCCCCACCACCCGCTGCTGTGAAAGTCGAAAGGATGAAGCGTCTGCCCGTCTGCGATGGGAGGCTTCCCTTTCCATCTTAGCCTGCACATCACAGAAGTAGTCCGCATTGCCATGCTTGTCTCAAAATCTTTGTTAGGCCCCTGAGGTCATGTGACAAGCGACAATCACCTGGATGTCTCGGCTGATAAGATGAATCCATGCATCTACTGTCCTCTTGATGCGAACCTGCTCGCTTTCGTCTCTGCAGATGCACATGACACCGTGACAAAAAGCTAATTATGAATTATTGTGCATATCACCAAATTGCTTCTTTTCTCCCTGAAGTAATACTTCAGGACTCATTAGTACTTGTACTTACATGACTACTACTGGTTACAATTATTCTTTCAACCTTTTATTCAATCTACCTCAGGCCAGTCCACGTGTCCACCATGCACTCAGAGTGTAAAGCACCCAACAATCCAACAAATTAGACAGGCATCAAATGACCTTTCTATGTGCTATCAACACGCTGTACAGTGCATATCTCTGCCACATAAGGTACCCTACCCTGAAGTTTATGCATTAACTTTAAATAAAAATAACGTGAACACATTTTTAAGACCTTTCAAGATCGTATTTAAGACGTTTTATGAGATTTTAAAATAATTTTAGACATTTTAAGGCCTTAAAATGAAATGATTGGTTTTAAGACATTTTTAGACCCTGCGGTAGCCTTCCAACTTTGTAAATGCCGAAGACTTCACACTGATGCAAACTGTAATTCTAAAATGGATTGCTGGCTGGAATGTGCAGTTGCTACCTGTTAGCAATCAGAGCCTCCAGCTGGGAGTGCAGGATCTCTGCAGTCCGGACTCTTTCCACAGTCTCTAGATTCTCCTCAAGAACTTTCTTCTGTTGTTGAACCTGGCGAAGAACCTGACTGGCCTCGTCAAACATAGAAGTAACCTCGGGCCCACTTCGAACAAGCACGGCCTTGAGATGAACAGAAACTGGTTTGTTAGAAACGGTTTAGAAGTAAAAGTGCTGCAGTGGATGAACTCCTGCAGCGTCCTCACCTCAGTCTGCGCCGGCCCCGCCTCCATCGCTGCATGGCTGTCATTAGCTTGGGTTGCCACAGAAACAGTGAGGGGGTCTCTGTGATGGTGGGCCTCCCTGCAAGAAGAAAAAAACATTAAGATCAATAAACAAATTGCACGTTTACACTTTGAAGGCAAAACCTGGAAATTATTCTAGACCATGGACATACATTGTTCCCTCGTTTATCACGGGGGGATAGGTTCCCAAAATAGCCCGCAATAAGTGAAATCCGCGAAGTAGCCAACTTTATTTGTTTACGGTTATTATACAGACCCTTTCCAAAAAATTAGAATGTCAAGGAAAAGTTGTTTAATTTCCATAATTCCATTCAAAAAGTTAAACTTTCATAGATTATAGATTCAGGGCCCACAATTTAAACAATATCAAGTGTTTATTTTTACGTAATTTGGGCTTCCAGCTCATAAAACCCACAAAAACAGGAATTCAAAAAATTAGGATACTGTGAAGAAATCACCATTTACTTCTCAGTTTTTGCAGGAAAAAAAAGAAAGAAATTAGTATCACATCAAATCAACCAAAATATGGTACTTTCAAAACGATATGTTAATCTTCAATACTTGGTTGGGAATCCCTTTGCCTTAATCACTGCCTCGATGCGACGTGGCATTGAAGCAATCAGCCTGTGGCATGGCCTGGGAGTTATGGAAGCCCAGATTTCCTTGATGCTTGCTGTCAGCTCTTCTTTGTTGTTGGGTCTGGTGTCCCTCATTTTCCTCTTGAGAATACCTCATAGATTCTCAATGGGGTTTAGGTCCGGTGAGTTGGCTGGCCAGTCAAGCACTGTGATGGCATGGGCATCAAACCAGGTTTTGGTGCTTCTGGCGGTATGGGCAGCGGCCGGGTCCTGCTGGAAGATGAAATCTGCATCTCCATACAGATCCTCAGCAGAAGGAATCATGAAGTCCTCTAAAACATTCTGGTAGACTGTTGCGGTGACCTTGGATTTAAGAAAGCAGAGTTTACCAACACCTGCACCGGACATTGCACCCCAAATCATGACGGACTGTGAATATTTCACACTGGACCTCAGGCAGCTTGGGTTCTGTTCCTCCAAACCCTTAGACCTTCATTCCCAAATGAAAGGCCCACTTTACTTTCATTGGAAAAGAGGACCTTGGACCACTGGCCAACAGTCCAGTCCTTCTTCTCCTTGGCCCAGTGGAGACGCTTCCTACGTTGGCTCAGGTTCAGAAGTGGCTTGACCCAAGGAACCCGACAGTTGTAGCCCATCTCCATCTCAGATGTGTCTGAATATGGTGGTTTTTGAAGCTGTGACTCCCGCCTCATTCCACTCTTTCTGGATCTCCACTGAAGCCCACGGTCATCTCTTTTGTTGGTGCATCTTCTCCTGCCACATTTTGCCCTTCCTCTAGACTTTCCATTGATATGCTTGGACACAGCACTCTGTGAACAACCAGCCTCCTTAGCTATGAACTTTTGTGGCTTACCCATCCTATGGAGGGTATCAATGATGGTCTTCTGGCCAGTTGTCATGTCTGCACTCTTCCCCATATTGAACCCAACTGAGACAATTGAACCAAACTGAAGCAATTTAATGACACCTGGGGAAGCCTGTGCCGGTGATTTGAGTTTAGTAGATGATTAGTGTGTGACACTCAGTTTAAAACATTCATGCCCTGCAAAATTTGGGCTGATTTCTTCACAGTATTCAAATTTTTTGAATTCCTGTTTTCGTGGGTTTAATGAGCTGGAAGCCCAAATTATGTAAAAATAAACAAATAATTACTTGAAATCGTTTAAATTGTGGGCCCTGAATCTATAATCTATGAAAGTTTAACTTTTTGAATGGAATTATGGAAATTAAACAACTTTTCCATGACATTCTAATTTTTTGGCAAGGGTCTGTATATGTTTTAAGCCTGTAAAACCCCTCACAGTACACTTTTCTCAGACAGGCATTAGCATTTTCTCACATTTTAAGTGACTCACGTGTATTCACTCCTGTGACCGTGCTTCATCCTGGCGCCATTCGGCTGTAGCGTTTTTTGTTTTTAATGTAATTTTTATTGAGCACCAACAATGTATGTACATGTTCTTACATGCAATCATACAAACATACATTCAAGGGTAGACATATTTTGGAACAGTGTTTAGATTTTCTTTTTTTTTTTGTATTACAACACATAGACCCCCCAGTAAAAGACACACGGAAGGGAAACTCAAATACAGTAAATTGAGAAGCAAAAAAAAAAACAATGAAAAATGAAGGAATACATACAAACAATAACAATGTTGGTATAAACTAGCCATAATATCTGTACCATGAAGCTGCACACTCCTCACGAAGTTACATGAATCGAATTCACACAATAATATGGACCACCCAATCCTGTCAAGTGGGGATCATTTTGAGTTTACACAAATATGCCAGTACTGGATTCGAGAGAGAAGAATTTGCTCCTAGACCCCGTGAGTAAATATTTTATTTTTTCCAGCTAGATAAATTGCATTAGGTCAGTGATCCACAGAGACACTTTTGGTGGCTTTCCAATGGAGTAATGTTCTTCTGCGCGAGTAGTGTTGTAAAGGCTGTAGCGTTTTTGTATCCTTGTTAAAACATATTGCTCCTGCCATCGTCCTCCTCCTCGTCCTACTCCTTGAACCTTAGCCAGTTAGCTGCTGCTGCTTCTTCTTCTATTGTTTATTGGCAGTTAGCAAGCAGCTCATGCAGTTAGCTAGTTTGCTAGCGACGTCATGAAGGAGATCGATTGACCATGGTCTACAGCCAATCAGGACACAGAACACAATGGGCAGGTTCTCCCTTAGCCAATAAGGACTGTTGTGGCTCTATATTTAGCTGGCTGTTGTCTACTGTGGGCTCCTAATATGCTCCTATAGGCACATAAACACACTGAGACGAGGTGGAGCTCCCCATGTCTTCAACATAAGTATACACCACACTCTACTGGTAGCAGTAGTAAATACAATAACAGACACATGCAACACAATGCGTGTTCATACGGTGTTAAAAAAAAAAAAAAATCACTTAAAAAATCAGCGAAACAGCAAATCCGCGAGAGGTGAACCGCGATGTAGTGGTGGAACACTGTACTGAGCTATCAACCATGTTTGTCTGTGGAGCACGACATCATCACTGGCATGTCAATATCATTATTGGCAAAATAACAGATACCAATGTGAACAGATATTTCATTAATCTCGCAATAATATCATTCGGCCGGTATTATTGAACATCCCTAATTGAAAGCCTTTCTTGCATTGGATACCTTACATGTCTACATCTGGGGATGTTGGCAGAATGTGTGCATGGATAAAATGTCTGCCACAATGGCTCAGAGGAACAGAAGCTGCAGAAGGGCTGTGTTGCTAGGCAACACATTGTGGTTTCCCATGGCAACAGTAGCAGGGATGCTGATGTAGTAGAAATGATTGCATCCATGCAGACAAGAGTGGTGTGATGAAACAGAAAAGAACAAGTTTATGTTTCTATCAACAACTTTTAAATACAAAATGTGATAGGAGGGGCTGCTGACTGGCCAATCACACACACAACACAAAGATGTGACATCACGGTCTTGACACATGAGACTTTATTTCTATGCTGCAAGGCACGTTACAAGATGTCACCACATGAACACACGTCAACATGTAGAAAAGATTTATTGCAATGTTCTAAAACTACAAATATAAAAATTAGCAGTGTTTGTGTGACGCTAACAGCTGCCATCCTCACCATTTTTACAAGACAAAGCTACCCAGTGAGGCCACGCCCACGCCAAATAGCGTGCATGAGGTGAAGAAATGTTTATTTGTTTTGTTCAAATAAGATGAAACATTGGTTTTGCAGAGTAATGTCAAAATGTTTTTTAGGGGTCCCTCTCCTTCTTGACCTTCACGTCTCCTGCCAGGATGGTGGCGATCTCCCCCTGCATGAAGGCCCAGGGCACGTTGGAGCCCACCAAGGGGCACTTGTCCCCGCTGGGACAGTACACCTCTGCTGAGGCCCCCTGAGCCTTGATGCTGTCTCGGGAACATGGGAAGCAGAACTTGTGGGTGGACACGGACGGACACTGCACAAAGTGTGTGTCCTCCAGTCGCTCGTGACACAGTGTGCAGCACAGAGGTCCACTCGAGGCTGCGCTCTGAGCGTGCACCTGTTCCACACCACTGTTGGCCTCACTGTTGCGAGATGGGAGGCTATTCTGGGCGCCCACATTGGCGGGGGACAAGGGACTGCTGCTGCAGTGGACTGAGTCTCTATCTTTGTTGGGGGACTGTGCCTGTCCAATCGTGTCCGCCGGCAGCATGAACACGGCTAGAGGAGAGTGCCCAGCCTGCGGGGGCACAATAGAGTCAGGTGAGGTGGAGCGGCCTGAGGCTGGACCAAAAGACAGCTTGACGGCTTCGGCCTGGTTGTTGATCCACTGCTTGCGCTGGTCCTCCATCAGTTTTGGCCCACTCTCAGCCAAGTCTGGTTCTGGGGAAGCCTTCCTCTTCCTGGACACGGTCCTGGACCCACTTGGGACCTGGGCACGGGCGGGGAGCACCAGGGCGGTGGGCAGCAACGGGTGGCTGCTGTCGATATGGGGCTGAGGCAGCATATCCCCCCCCACACAGTCCTTAAAGACCCGCAGAGGTTCAGGTAACAAATCACCGAGCAGCCGCCAGTCACCAGAACCGTGCTTCTTCTCGTATTCCAGGTACTTGAAACCTGAGGACAGTCCCCGACTCAGGTCCTTCATGCAATCCTGATACATCTGCTTGGCCACCCCCGAGGCACTAGAGAACACATTCCCGGACCCACTCGGGTACTCGACAAAGATCTTGAGCTCATAGTCCAGACCGGATTTGGACACAGCGTCAAAGGCGAACACACGTCCCACCAGGCCGTGGTCCTTCTTGAAGCGGACCTCAAAGGGTGTGCAGCCAGACAGAGTGACCAGGGTGTCCCGAACCACCATAGGCTTGCTTGCCCAGTCCTCCTGTCGGTTCCGAAGGCTCTCTCTTAGCTCGCTCAGAACCTCGGCGTTCCGCTGCTTTTCTTTCAGCTCACGCTCCTGTCTCACGGCCGGCTCACTTTGACCCAGCTGGCCGAGCACTGAGCCTGACGGTACAGTTCTGCTCGCTGGGCCATGTGGGCCGGGCCCGTTCAATAACGTCTGAGGCTGCAGGCTGGGCGGGACGTTAACATTTCCCGGTGCACACACCAGACTTATGTGGGTCCTGCTCCTAGAGTTTGGGCTTTGGCGGTTCAGCTCGGGAGGTCCGTCATCTACTTTGAAGCCATTTTGTCCTGTGAGCCCGTTAGGCAGCCTAGCCCGGTTATCGGCACAGAGTGAGTACCTGTCCAAAGAGAGCTGCTGAGACTTTCCGGGTCCGTCTGCCGGATTCTGGTTGAGAAGCTCCTTCCCACTTTTGGCCACAGCAGGCTCCTGGAAACCATGAGCCCGCCTCAGGTGGCGGGCAGTTTCGATGACAAACTCGACCCGGTCTGCACCCTCGTAGTTGACGCAACCTCGGCACACAGGTTCGCTGAAGTCCCAGATCACAGCCCAGGACATACGAGGCAGATCGCACAGGTAACACGACTGTCTGCGGGACAAGGGCAGCTGCGGGGGGGAGGACATGGTCCCGGTGCCGCCTCCCTGCTGCCTCCAACGTGCTCACGCCAGAAAATGTGGAGAAGAGACAAGTGTGTGCTGGCGGACTTTTTTTGTTGTTGGCAAGGCTGCTGGAGCTCGCTGCAGACAGGGAGAGGGAGGGGGGGGGGAGGGGCTTCACTGCATCCAGCTGAGGAATTCCGATTGGTTATACGCACACACGCAGACCACCAAACCCCCCCACCCTCAGGCTGCAATCTGGCAGTGAGTGACATCACCCCCACCAACATGAAAAATAAGCGTGCTGTAGAAGTGTCACATTTGGTAATGTTGGTGTTCTGAGCCAATAAATGTCACCTCTCTCTAGATGTTCACATCTGTGTGTGTTGGAGACACACATTGCTGAATATCTCATCACATCAAGTTTGTCCTTCAAAAGGACACACAAAATGTCCTCCCCTTACACACACACACACACACACACACACACACACACGCACACACGCTCACCTGGTTTGGTCTGTGTGTGTTGCCATGGTAACTGGGTCAGTCTCCACAATGGTTCTGGTCGATGAGTTGATGTTTACTAAAAAAAAAAAAAAAAAAAAAAAAAAAAAAAAAAAAAAAGACATGTAAGCCAACTGCTTTCTGGCTTCATCCCTTGTACTACAGTTACGAATGTCAAATGTCTTTGGATGAGGACGCCCCCCCCCACCTGCAGCTCCCAGCCCCAGCAAAAGTAAAGATACGAAGTAGAAAGTAAAAACAGCAGCAGTCTCGTTACCATGACAACCGATCATCATGACAGCGTAATGGACGCTAAGAGATGGGATATTGTATGTGCAGGCTAACATCCTCTGCAAACAGCATCATATGTGTACTGACCAACCCTGTACAAAGCTCAGTCAGGTTCTTTTCTAGATTGTGGAAACACTGGCGCCTTAATTTATATAGCAAGAGATAGCCATTTTTAATTGTTTTTTTTTTCTCTTTGTTTGTCTGTTTGTGTGTTTTGTTCTGTTTTTTTATATATATTGTTCTATGGACCATGCATGTGTCTGAAATAAAGTTGATGATGATGATGATGATAGAGGTGTCCGTTTCCATGGTAACACAAGCTCATCATCTTAGAGCCAACACTGCCGCCCACTAGTCAACACAAGCAACACAAGACGTGTGTGTGCGTGTGTGTGTGTGTGTGTGAGTGTACCTGCAGAGTCCATATTAGTGAATCGTTGACATGCTGGGTCAGAAGTGGTAGAAGTCACAGGGGTGTAGCGTGTGACAATGCTGAGAGCTGACTCCAGAAGTCGGTTCTGTGAGAAGAACATTATGAGTCAAAAAGATGGTGCAAACTGGGCAGGTGAGTCAGTCACCTGAAGCTCCAGCTGGCGGCTATGCAGTGCCTCAATGGGCTGCTGTGTCACCTGGCTTCGCCTACTGGCCCCGCCCTGCCTACAAGGGAACACAGTCAGTCACGGTGTGTGTGGACACATGAACACTTGACGCATAGGCCTACCTGTCCACGTCGTCACCCTGCCGAGACCCTCCAGCCTCCATGTTTGACTGAGCCTACTCACGTACATGTTTGCACATGCGCGCACACACACACACACACACACACACACACGTTAGTCTTATGAGGTGCAATAATTACCTTGTGCCAGTCACATAACCTGTACCTTTACCAGTGGAGCTGCAGCAGTCAAGTGTTTATTGATGGCATCTCCTAGGCTACCAGACAAGCATTCTGCCCCACCCTGTGCGTCATGGTGGAAGCTGCTGCTGCTGCTCTGGGCAGGGTCTAAAAGTTGAACTTTGACCTCTCGCCTCTGGTGGGCGTGAGAGCTGAGTGGCACACACACAAAAGAGGAAATCATTTCAAATGAAAAGCATAAGACAGCTGGTGACTTCCTGTGAGATCAACTAAACACTCACTGCTGCTTGAGAGCTGCCAGCACCACGCCACGAGCCCCTGTCTGGAAGTGTGATGTCAGGAGGTTGTGACCTGAAAATTAATTACTTTTAGCAGTGCCATCACTGCAACAGTCAGGTTCACAAAATTGTCTGTCCATTTTGTCAAGTAGTTTCCATGCACCCCATGGTTGGACAAACGCTGCATGTCTCGCCAAGGTGATTTAGCTCATTTCAGCTTCTTTAGCTATGTGAGGATGAGAATACTACATGCTAGTAACCGTCACTAGCGGAAGCGGTGTGGTGAAATGGCTGACATAGCTTTCTACATCAAAAAAGGAATGAGGAACGCTACCAGAACCTCCAAAAAGTGTATAAGTCACAAAAGAGGTGCTCTTTGGAACAGGGACAGGAAATCGCCAAAAATTCCCCAAAATCCAAGGCACTCTCTAATCTTGTGTGTTTATTAATGCGTTTATTATTTATGGCAGGGGTCACCAACCCAGTGCCCGCGGGCACCAGGTAGCCCCCCACAACCACATGAGGCGCCTGCAGGCCTGCTTTTCATTCAGGTTTTCAGTTAATAATGTGAGAACACTACAAAGAAATGTATTCTGAAACATAAAATGGGAGTTGTAGATACCAGCATTTTGTGAATGTTTTGGTAAAACAAGCATATTTTCTTTGTTTGGATTGAAATAAGGTATGAAAATCATTTCTACAAAAATGAGTAGCTCGTGGCCATTTTCATTTTCTAAAAGTAGCTCTCACAAGAAAAAACGTTGGTGACCCCTGTTTTATGGCATGTCTCAATGGACCTTAATCAACCCCAACGCGTTTCAGCCATCCGGTTTGTCCCCCTGATGAAGCTGAAATGTGTTGGGGTTGATTGAGGTCCATTAAGACATGTCATAAAATAATAAAGGCATTTTAACAAGATTAGAGAGTGCCTTGGATTTTTGCATGTGGACCTTAGCCGAGATCAAATAGTGATCTCATCAGCACCTCTGCCAGGTAGTGAGGACGTCTCTGATGACACTATGCCTCACAATGACAGAATCTATCAGGTGCCAGTATTTGGAGCAAGGTTGTATCCATGATGTTTTGTACTTTGACTTTTCTAATGGGATGTCAGCATCTGCACACATTGCTACAAAATCCAACAACAAACTATAATGCGGTGGAGATATGACCAGACAGGAATGGTTTTCTTCTTTTGTGGTGTCAAATGAGGTAGTTGGGATGTGGGGCCCCAGCCTGCCTACGATGGTCATTTGGGTGATATCACCTTCGTTAGCATTCCATTCAGATGCAGTGATGGTCATGGGCCCACCTGAAACCAAGGTGGCTGTGCCTTGTTTATTTGTTAGAGGCTACGTGATTGAATCTTTTAGGAAGGGATGAAAATACAGTATTGTATGTGGGAAAAAGGTGCCGTCGCAGACCTCCCCCTCTGTTGTCCTCTCACCCTTAACGTACAGTAGATTGCTTCCCACACTCCTCTTTCAAACCATCTGTCTTCTCTGTCCAGAATGTGTACATTTTTGTTCTCAAAAGAGTGCTCTCTCTTTGAGGTGCAAGTAGACAGCTAGTCTTGATCTGAAGAGTTAGCCTGTCTGTGTTGTGACATGAGCCTGCTCAGTGGCTGCTTGGTTTCCCCAATGTCAAAAAATCAGTGCATTCCTCACTGCACTGGACAGCATACAGCGGATTGTATGTATTGATTGTATCCTCCATTAGAGGATAAATACTGTACATTGGATCTTGCACCATGTTCTGCAAAAGGTAAACTATGAAATTAATTCTGGGGGGTTTTGTTTCACCCTATCACCGTATCGAGATACAGTATTATCATTACCGTGAGCAAATGTATCGCGTATCGTATCGTGAGGTACGCTGAGGTTCCTAACCCTACTGTAAACACACTCATACAGTCACACACACAGCTGCAATAGCATGCTGTGCTTTTTAAATTTTATTTAACCTTTACTTACCCAGGTGAGGTAATTGTGAAAAGATTCTCATTTGTAATGCCAACCTGGCCAAGAGGCAATACACAACAGCAACACAAAGCAAAATAAAAGTAAATACATAAAGTACATAGACAAACTGTACAGCAGGGGTCTCAAACTCAATTTCACTGGGGGGCCCCTGGAGGTAGAGTCTGGGCCGCATCAAGTATTGGGAGTAGGGCTGGGAATCTTAGGGTACCTCACTATACGATACAATTCACAATACATGGCTCACAATAACGCTAAAGGGCCAACCCTCCCCCGGTCCATGTGATAACACCGCTGTTAGTTCAGTGTTGGTGTTTACTTGCCCCTGTAAGCATGTAAGTAACACTGAGCTTGCCCGGATGTTGCGGGCTGCAGTTACACTACTCTTTGATGTCCAATCGCGGGCCGCAAGATACAATTTGGTGGGCCGCAAATGGGCCGCGAGTTTGAGACCCCTGCTGTACAGTGTGCTTTAGTTAGCTGCTAAACTAAGCTAACCCAGCAAGATGAGTTTCCAAGTTTTTTCGCTGACTCAGCCAATGTTTTAGGTAACCGCTTCAACATGTTGTTTAGTTCGGGAGGGGGCATGTTAGTGTTTGTGAGAAAATGTCGCCATCAATGAGTGGTCCGCTGGGGATATTTTTCCATATTTTATTTTCCATATTTACCCACACAAACGTTCCTTCTCGGGATGACAGAATTTCATTCACGCTGCCTTGTTCAAGACAGCAATGTCACCTAGTGTTTAAACTAAGAAGTACAAAACAATTAAGTACATATTATGTTCGGGCCATAGTCCATTATATTTTTCGATTTTGATATGGGCCAGTTAAAAATGGATGGCTGGCTGTATTTGGCACACCGGCCATAGCTTGGACAACACTGTTATAGATATACCTTGTTGCTTTAAATTTGTATGTCTTTTAGATATTATTCTGTACAGCACGTTGTTCCACTGTGGTTGTTTTAAAGTGCTTTACAAATAAAGTTGGATCGGATTGGTTCTTGTGGTGATGGTGATCACAGGCACAGAACAAAATCACCCTGGTGATGGTTTGCTTTGACTGATTAAAAAACAAACTTTCATGGCACAATGAAGAATTTTTTAATACTACGTTAGAATATGTTTTTAAATTACGGATTACATGTCAGTTATGTTGTCTAAATTGTCCACTCCACTATTTTAATACAATTTTCAATCCAAAAATGAAGTTTTGGTGTTAAAATACAGCTGGTTGATACGTTTCTACACAGCGGGGATGCGTTGAGGTTTAAGTGAAATCTGCAAAGTAGCCAACTTTAGGTTTTCTGTTTTTTATATTGTTTTAAGGCTGTAAAAACCCTCACCATACACTTTTCTCAGACAGGCATGAACATTTTCTCACATTTGTCTCGTACACACTCCAAAAAGTCCCGGCGCCGTACCGCTGTACTTTTGCATTTTTGTATCCTTGTTAAAACATATTGCTCCTGTCGTCGTATTGTCCATCCTCGAACTGAAGATTCATCTATTCCGTAATGCTGCCATACAGCCGCAACTTCTACCTTCCTTCAGCATGTCCAACTTTTTGTGCGACGGTGAGCATCCTTCTCTGCCTTTTGGGTGCGACTGCAGGTGCCTTTGACGGTGCAGAACGTTTTGTCGACATTGTGGTGGTTGTCGGGGATAAAACTTGCAAACATACAGCACTTCAGAGTCACACTGCTAGCGATCAAACATTTATGTCAATTTGGCAAGCTGAATGCATTCTGTACTGCACAGGAAGGCAGGGAGGAGACTGATTGACAATTGTCTACATTATTTATTGTATTATTTCTTAATCATATTGCATGGAATTTTATTTAAAAGTGTTTGTCTTTTTCTTCTGCAACTGAGCTACAGTACTTTAACAAAGCAATTTCCCTTGTCAATAAAGTCTGTCTGAGTCAGACTTACCGGGCTGAGAGTCCATTGGTGTCCGATGGGGGGCTCTGCTGTCCGGTTTGTGTCGAGGCTTTCGCCGTGGCTTTCCTTCTCTGGAGATCGGCAGTTTCTGGATAGTTAAACGGACGGGACCGCAAGCCGGTCCGGTGGCAAGGCTCCTGGCTGAGATAAGAGCCCGGGGGGAGCGCATCAAAAGGTTTCCGGTGTCAGAATTTAAGGAGGACTGGTTTCGATCCACGTCATCGCGTGAAGACTTCAGTCGGACCGGATGAGAGACCATGCTCATTTCAGAACACACACCCTGTATGATAGGCCAAAAAAAACTAAACTTAAACTTCAGAACACACACAGTATAACAGAAAAACTTTAAAAATTCAATTTAAATGTCAGAATCAAGGGTGTCCCGACACCGATTTTTCACTTCCGATACAATACAGATATTGCAGCCTTGAGTATATCAGCACGAATTATACATACTGTCATTGTGTACCGCTACCGATATTATTAAATTACCAATATTTCTTTTAAGGACGATATAAAAAACAAACATATCGTTCATATCGATATAGACTGGATTTGCGCTGTTCTTTTGTATGTTGATGCGGATGTCTCACTCACTCCTTTGACTGTCTAAACTTACTTTGTTGAAAAAATATTGGGATATATATTGTATACTGACATTCAACATAAATACTGTATATCGGGATATGAGTTTTCGTCTATATCGCCCAGTCCTAAGTTATTACTTTTTTTCGTAATGTGGAATGTTAGAAAAGGCTCGATGAAATGATATTACTCAAACAGAGAACGACAGTAGGTATGAGGAAAAAAATTATTTATTGACTTTTTTATGCATGTGGGGTATAGTTTTGTGGGCAAAGTGGTGCAAGGCATAATCAAGGCCCGATGAAATAAGTTTTATTTTTTCTGTTTAATTTTTTTTTACAATTCAGTTTTTTACAGTGACTAAAATGTCAATTAATTAAATGCAAAAATTCTTACATTTAATGATACAATACATCACTGGACAATTTTGCTCAGTATTTCAGAAATAGATGTAACTTTGCTAACTTTTCTAATGGATTGTCCAAGTGCAATTGCCATCCATCAATTTTCTATGCCGCTTATCCTCACTAGGGTCGCGGGTATCTCAGCTATCCCAGCTGACTTCAGGCGAGAGGCGGGGACTGGTCGCCAGCCAATCGCAGGGCATATATAGACAAACCACCATTCACATTCACACCGATGGACAATTTAGAGTCACCAATTAACCTAACATGCATGGTTTTGGAAGGTGGGAGGAAACCGGAGTACCGGGACAACATGCAAACTCCACACCACGTAGATGCCCAACGGAGATTCAAACCCAGATCTTCCCGATCTCCTGACTGTGTGGCCAAAATGCTAACCACTGCTCCACCGTTCGGCCTCAATTGCAATTTCAAGTGCATTATTAATGTAAGCAATTTTTCACTACACCCTTACTTGGTTAGCACAATTACACAGTATGTGGTGCACATAAGTGACAAAAGCTGGATGCATGAATAAGCGTGCCTCCTACAGCCGTGGCTCTCGTCTTCATTTCACTCAGAACTTGCACGACGTTAGTGGACATCCTAAAACACTCTGTCACGTTAACAAGCAGTAAAACACAACATGGTGTAAACACACACAGGCTGAATTGCACACACACAAACACAGTAGCATGTTCTGCTAAACTAAGCTAGCCTAGCCAGCTTCCACTCATGCTCAATGAATAAAAGACTTTAAATGAGTTTTGAAGAAGTTATTTCGCTGACTTAAGCCACTATTTCAGGAGGTCGCTTCGACATCTTGTTCAGTTTAGGAAGGGTGGATTAGTGTTTCTGAGAAGCTGTCACAAATAAGCGGTCGGCTGAGGAAATATTTCCCCACACAAACGTTCCTTCTCCTCACAATGACAGCATTTCATTCATATTATGTCAATTTCCATGAGATTTCCTGTTTAACAGTAAATTCCATTTTTATTGGCCAATTCCGCGATTTCGTCCACGATTTTGTTAAGACAGAAACTGTAGGACCCTACAAAATGTAGCAAGGCTGGAGGTGCTAAATGAAGCCTTTAAATCCGACATTATTCACCACCGACGGGTGCTGGCTCTTTTCTCTTATAGCTAATGACGTTTTGCCATCCTGTGGGAGCTTCTCATGCTTTGCAGATGGGAGCCAGAGGTTTGTTTCTTCGTCTCTGTGGCCTTGCAAAAATGTTGTTTTCATGTTGTTTTCTGTGATGCTGCTTCAAATGCACAATGAATTTGGTCGGATTAAGTTTGTTGTGGCACAGAACTGGGGACGCTTAATACGCCGAACCTCATCACACATATGAAGCAGCATCACACAGGAAACTCCAACGGGACGACAAAAAGTCATGAGCTATAACAGAAAAGAGCCAGCCCTGTTGGTGGGGAGAAATTTTGGGTTCATACGCTTCATTGAGCACCTCAAACTTTGCTATATTATACCCAGCTGCTTCTACGTTGCGGATAAAACTATACCCCACATGCATAAAGAAGTAAATGGGGTAGTTTTTCTTATACCTACTATTGTGGACTATTGTTCTCTGAGTAATATCAGTTGATCAAGCCTTTTCTAGCATTTCACACTACAAAACAAGTAGTACAAGTATGTATGATTGGCGCTATTCCAACATTCCACACTTAAAGATAAATAATAAAAGTATGTATGATTCATTCTGATATTGGATCAATATTGGTATCGGCCGATATTCAAGGCTGCAATATCGGTATCGCATCGGAAGTTAAAAAGGTGTATTAGGATGCTCCTACTGAGTACTCATGCAAGGACTGCTGTGACATACAGTACTGATCAAAATCTTAAGACCAGTTGAAAAATTGCTAGAATTTGCATTTTGCACATTTGGATCTGAATGAGGTTTTAAGTAGAGCTACAATATGCAAAAAAAACAAAACATTTGGAACTTGTAATTTAAACAAACAAAAAACTGAAATAGGCGGTTTATCACCTGAGCAAAAGTTTAAGACCACAAGCTATAAATGACAAAATCTGCATTTTCTGTCAGGCATTCACACTGTCATGCCCTCCTGATGGCTAAAGCTGAGAAGCTTTCTCTTTTTGAACGTGATCGGATTGTCGAGCTGTATAAGCAAGACCTCTCGCAGCGTGCCATTGCTGCTGAGGTTGGGTGCAGTAAGACAGTCATTGTACATTTTTTTGAAAGATCCTGAGTATTATGGAACAAAAAACTCAAATGGTAGACCCCCCAAAAAAATCACACCTGCGCTGAGCCGGAAGATCCGATTGGCTGTCCATCAACACACAGGGTGGTCTTCGACCCACATTAAGGCCCTTACTGGTGCCGACTGCAGCGCAATAACCATCATACGGCATCTGCGGGAAAAGGGTTTAAAAAACAAAAAACGAATTCAAAGACCTCGTCTCCTTCACTGCCACAAAACTGCCTGTTTAGACTTTGCAGGGAGCATCAAACATGGGACATCGAAAAGTCGGAAAAAGTTTTATTCTCTGATGAGAAAAAATGTAACCTTGACGGTCCAGATGGCTTCCAACGTTACTGGCATGACAAGGAGATCCCACCTGAGATGTTTTCTACCCGGCACCGTGGAGGGAGGTCCATCATGGTGCTTTTACATTCAGTGGAACACTGGAGCCTCAGGTGGTGCGGGGTCGTCAAATGGCGGTTGCTTACATGTGGATGTAGCAGCGGGCATCCCTCATGACTGAGGGCCCTCGTCTGTGTGGTAACAGCTGGGTTTTTCAACAGGACAACGCTGCAGTTCACAATGCTTGCTTGACCAAGGACTTCTTCAGAGAGAATAACATCACTCTTTTGGACCATCCTGCATGTTCCCCTCATTTAAATCCCATAGAAAACATTTGGGGATAGATGGCAAGTTTATAAAAATGGCCATCAGTTCCAGACAGTTGATGCCCTTCGTGAAGCCATCTTCACCACTTGGAGCAATGTTCCCATTAGCCTACTGGAAACACTCGCATCAAGCATGCCCAAACCAATTTTTGAAGCGATTAACAAGAACCGTGGAGCTACTCATTACTGAGTCCTGCTGAGAACAGTTTTTGTTCTGGTTTGGAGAGTTCTTTTGTTATTTTTTGGGGAGCAATGATCTTAAACTTTTGATCAGCTGATAAACAGCCTATTTCAGTTTAATTGTTATTTTCAATAAATTACTTTTTCAAAATGCTTTTTGTCTCACTCCCCCTTCTTGCTTTTGTATATTGTAGCCCTACTTAAAACCTCATTAAGATCCAAATGTGAAAAATGCAAATTATAGCAATTTTTCAACTTGTCTTAAGATTTTGATCTGGTCTGTATACCTCTGCTAACACTAGACTTCTCAAATCTGGACTGGATTAATCCTACACTTTGAATGTTAATAAAAACAGTTTCTGATTTGTGGAAGTTTATTCTCTTTGTGAAAATTTAATATGGGCGGGTGTCAGCAAAAGTGTGTGGTCCCTTTCTGTATTTCCCTTCCACGCAACCACTTCAACTTCATGTCTCTGTTTCTCTGCCTGACAATTTTACATTTCATCAGGAGACTACCGTCCTTTCACCATTTCAACATCTCCTATTACCTTCCCTAACCCCCATTTAACGATAAGAGTCAGATCTCACCTTTTTCATCGCCTAATTTAAACTAAACTGACTTTGTACTCCCTCATTGTAACCCTTTTCCAAACATATCCTTTCATATCACCCCTGAGTCCAGGTGGGGAACCTATGGCTTTTGATGACTACATCTGGCTCTCAGACATTTCATACCACAATACAATGTATTTATTTAAAAAAAATTCCGCTGACATTTTAAAGTAAACAATTACATAAATCACAGTGATACAAATAATATAAAACTTTGCATTTTAATCCATCTATCAATTTTCTGCGGGTGTCCTTTCGATATTTTCTGTGTCAGAAACCAAAACTTGATTATTACTGGATAATGCGGTACCCTGCCCCGGTCATTGAGGTCAAGAAGTAAACTTCCCACTCATCAAATAGTCAGCTGGCTAATTCTGCAGACCTAACCCTTTTGACGAAGAAAATGCTGAAAAGAAAAACAAGCGGCATAGAAAATTGATGGATGGGCTCTCACAGAAGTACATTTTAAAATGTGGCTTTCATGGCTCTCTTAGCCAAAAAGGTTCCCCACCCCTGCCATAGTCTATTCCGTTTCCATCTTATCCTCCGATTTCCCATCACTATCCCTTTCCATCTTGACCAGTCACATCTCAAATTATGCCTAAAGACCCTCAAAGAAATACCTTCTACACAAAAACATTTTAAATTCAATTTGAACTCACGTCGACTCAGAGACGATTAGGCTAACTTCTGTTAGCTGAGTTCCAAACCAGCTTCAAAGTTCCCGCTGAAAGTGTGTGACGCGATCAAGAGGACGACGAGAAGCTCTGGAAAATTTGATTTACGCCAAGAAAATGACACTCGTTGAGGTAAAAAGCGTGTCTTTAAAGAGAATTTTGCAGCAAACACAAAATGGCAGTGAGGAAAACGTGCCAAACGTGTCCAAAGCAGACAGTTACTCCAAACAAAAATCACTTCCGGCTTCCACTCTCGAGCAGAGAGCATTTCTGCTAAGAAGTCTCACTCTGATCTTATTGACCATCACCATGTTCGTAAAGTTTCATAATGTTCATTAAGTTTCTTGCTATGGTAAATGCTAAAAAAATATGTCATTAGGTCCATTATCTTTACAGAATATACAATCTGACCTTACATCTGACAGTACATACTATCTGAAATTCGAGGGTGGAACCTTATATCACTACAATTGTAAGGCCCGGAAGGTAACTTCATTGGTGCACAATTTGGCTTTTAGGATAACCTTAGATTTATTTTAAGATTTATTCTTTAGGGTAAAATGGCAACATGTTTTCACATATTTACTCGCAATCTGACCCGGTCTTTTGTATACGCTTTTTATACACTTCTAATAAAATATATATAAAAAAACAACGGCACACTTCCGGTCTATTCTTTCGTCCGTCCGTCAGTGTGAGGGCATCAGGTGAGAAGAATGTGTATTTTATTTATTTATTTGTGCCGACCAAGAAGCTATAAAATCATTTATCTAATAATTGTATCAGAGCTTGTGGCGGGAATCATTCATTCACAACAACATAGAGTTCATTAAATTAGACGGAAACTAAAGCTAATTACATAGTTGAGCGATGTTAGCTGTTGGTGTAGCCACATGTTCAACAAACATTGATTTAAATGTTTTTAAGCTCTTCAACTCGGTTTTTTTTTTCAGGTCAGGTTGTCAAATATGGCGGTTCAGGTGTCGGAGTCAGACCAGATCAAACAGGTACGCAAACTGCTCTACCTTATTTTAATTACTGGAACCCAGGACACTCGGTGGCAATGAGATACTTACACTCAAGTTTACTCAAATATGTCTTATAATTTAAATGCATTCAAAGTATGCCTCCTCTATGGATAGAAAATTGTTATATTACAAAATAATATATTTCTAAATTCCAAAGGAAGAACGTTCAAAAATTGTCACGAAAATTATTGAAAAAATAGAAAGACACAGGCACCAGAGATCAAATGCTTGTTAGAAGTTTTAGAATGCAACCATTGTTTTCGGGGAAAATGTGCCCCCTAAAGTCACAAGAACTTGGGAATTTACATGAAGTCCCTATTTTACGAGACGTCATCTCTACAAGTGTCATAGGATTAATTCTGAGCATAGGTTTTGCTTTTTCTTTAGTTTGGTATGTGGTAACATGGCAAATAAAGCTGATTCTGATTATTGCACTTTTTTGACACAATAAAACAGCTGCCCACACAACAGCCTCTCAGGCACCAACAGGAACCCCCCCCCCCCCCATTTTAATGACCCAATAAAAAACAGTATATTTTAATCACTTTCTTAAAAGAAATAAAAAAAACAGGACTGACAGATGTGAAAACACGACATGTCCTAGGAAAACTGTGCCACCCTATCAAAGATCTTCATTCTATTTTATTATTGTTCATGTTGAAATTTTAAGTTTCTTTATTTGGTAACTGATGCCGGAGCTTGCGCCGGGGGGGCCGCTTGTGGTGTTCCTCAAAACAAGTCAAATAAATTCTGTATAACAGGGGAAGAGTATTTCAAACTTTTCCCTGTCAGAGAAATCTGTTGAGCATGTAAGGGCATTTAGATCAACAATACTATCTGCGCTCATGGCTTGACAGAACAAAAGGAAAAAAAAAAAGTTATCTGATAATGACTGATGGTGATGTCACTTCCTATTTAAGTTCAAAGAGTTTTTGGGGACATACAACAAGGTGACAGAAAACTGCTTCATGGACTGCGTCAAGGACTTCACCAGCAGAGACGTCCGGCCCGAAGAGGTACTAGAAGTCTTTACCAGAAGCAGCAATCTTTTTTCCTAAGCTTGTGTGTCACGTGACTATCTTGTGCTCCCCAGTCGAGCTGCTCAGAGTCGTGTCTTCAGAAGTACCTGAAGATGACCCAGCGGATCTCCATGCGTTTCCAGGAGTACCACATCCAGCAGAATGAGGCTTTGGCAGCTAAAGCTGGTCTGTTAGGTCAGCCTCGCTGAACCGGATCAGACTGGATCTGATCTTCTCTGTTGTGTTGAAACATCATGGGCAATGTAAAATTTAATGTAAAAAGTGATTTAATTGTCTGCATGAAGGACTGTTGTCACACTAATTGTGGACCACATCAACGTGCACTCCTTGCAACTTGAAGCACACCACACTTGATGCGATTCAAATTTAAAAACTTTATTGGAAACTGGTGCTGCTTGACATGGAGTGTGTGTACACGCCACACAGTTGCAACTAACAAACAGCGTACAAAGTGTTCTCTTAAAAATATTATAAATCATTCTTTACAAGGTTGTTTTCCTCACATCTTATGTACAAAAAGTTGAGGAGCGTTAGGAAACAGGAAGTGGAGCGGCACAGAAGCCAGCTGAAGTCAGGAACCATTTTGTCTGCCAAATTTGAGTTGAAAACAAAATGATTTTTTTTTTTAAACCAAAATAGAACCTTTAATACCATATAAAAGTAAAAAAAAAAAAAAATGTTTTTTTTTTTTTTTACCTTGTATGACTGTTGAAGCAGTTAACTCATTTGCATAAACCACAGCTTTGGCTCCTCAGATCCTGCAGCTGACCTTTGACCCCCACAGGATGGGGGAGAGCAGGAGGAGAGAAGTGCTCGTAGAAGCTGGACGTCTCAACAGAAGTCAGTCCTTAATGGGGGAGGGGCGACGGTCCTCACCCGGCCATGTTTGAAATCACATTTGTCAACTGTACCTCGACAGTGGGTGGGAGGGGCATGGCCGAGTAAGCGAGGACGGGTGGGCGTGTCATCACCTGCACTCCACAGCCACAGTGTTCTGAGTGGGCGAGGCAGACGACGGGCTCATTCCTGTGTCTGACGAGCCTGACGAGGTGGATGCCGTTGTGTTGGACACCGACACTGAGACAGACACCACACACACACAATCAGCTTCAGAGTACGCTTTCGAGTGAGGGCGTGCTTAACTCCGCCTACCTTCTCGCTCCTTCTTTTTTAACCTCTTCCTGCGTCTGTCGATGGACGCCACCTCAGACTTCAGGCTCATGTAGTACTTCCTGAGCTCCTGCAGCTTCTCCTGCAGGAAGGAGATCCTCTCGCTGCTCGTCATGCTGTCCAGCTCACCTGAGGAGGAGATGCCAGACAAACACTTAAAATGGCTATCATGCTGATAGCTGCAATCAGCCTCTTGTTTCATGCAGTATTTCCTATATATTCATTTATTAGTGGTGGACTGCCATTAATAATTTTGCGCTACCTGTTGGCCCTCCCTCATAAACACATTAAAAATGGACTGTCTGTGACTGTAGCTTGTTGTTCCAACTCCATACTGTAGATGGGATAACTCTGCTTCTTAACACACCTCATGCACCTGGTCTGCCAGAGAATAAGAACATGTAGCAGGAAGAATCACTGTTGTCTTAACGACTTAGTTGCGCTATTAAGCGAGTATTGAGACCCCTCTGGATAATTTAGTCTTTTTGGAAACAGACATGAAAGCAAGTATTGCTCTTAACTAGTAATCTTTGCTGCTGTGGGCCACTCCCCCATCTAAAAAAGCACAGGCATCTATTATTTGTGACATAAAATGAAACAATTCTAGACAAATGTTTTCCTTTTCATGGTTTGTACTCACTTTTTGTCTCCCAGATTATTCCTCTCTACTATGACATCCATTACAATAACACGCATCATGGCAAACTTTGGAAATTGATGAAGACTTCATGTACACTACCACAAATAGATTGCAGTTTTGTGGGAAACACTGGGTTACCGAGCTGGAAGGTCCATTTGTACGTGCGCTGTGGTGATGCGGAGCTGTGTTTGTCTTTGCTGTGGGGCGTGGGAGACTTGCGTTTGGACAGAGATGAAAGACGAGACTGGTCCTCGCTGTCGCTGCTGTGGCCTGAGGAAGAGCAGCCATGTCAGTAAGTGACTTCATGGCACGAGGTGGCGGCATCACACCCTCACCTGTGCCGTTCTTGTCCACTTTGGCAGGCGTGGTGACTCGCTTGTGGTTTCGTTTTTGTTTCTTGGCCGAGGGGCTGACTGTACATTCCGTTACCCTTTTCTGACCTGAGGGGTTAAGGGTTACAAGGTTACACACGACAATGACCCGAGCGAGCGAGCGTGTGTGTGTGTGTGTGTGTGTGTGGTGGTTGTAACACCCACCTCTTGTCTCCTGTGATGCGTCAAAATTGGGACTCAAGTGTGCATCATCATCATCATCATCATCCTCCTCCTCCTCCTCCTCCACCTCCTCCTCTCTGCTGGTGATGCCAGCCACCTCCTGCTCAAGACTGTTGGCTGTGTGGAACTCCTCAGGGCAGTGGACAGAGCTGGAGACGGCAACATGGAGGAAGGGGGGGAGGGAGGTCTCCAAAGAAGGGGCAGGCTTTTCCTTCTCGTCCGGGTCGTCCAGGTCCACTTCATGACAAACTAGCGCCTCAGGGTCCATCTGAGGCTCCTCACTAGGGGCGGGGCCTAGGGCATTGGGAGATTGCGGAGGTGTCCCAACTTGCCACCGCCCTTCCTCCTCCTCCTCCTCCTCCTTTGTCGTCACTTGGTCGCTCTTGCCTGCCTCTGTGCCCCGAAGCGGCGATGGGAGGGATCTGGGAGAAATTCCAGTGGTCATCTTGGGTGGGGTAGCAGAAGGCTTGGGGGAGGAAGGGCTGACCTCTTCCTGCTTTCTATCAGGGCGGAGCTTCTTGTCTTCTTCCTCCTCCTCCTCGCTGGCAGAGTCTGTGTCGGAGGCAGCAGGAGGCTCTGGGGGTAGGCGCTGCGTGGGGAGGCAGTGGAGGACCACCATGGGCTCATCAGGTCTCTTCAAGATGCTGCGAGGCGGAGCCTGTGCCGTCGCGGGAGAGGGAGGGGCAGGGATGGAGGTGCACAGGGAGATTCTGGGAGGCGTGTCAGCATTGATCCTGTGCACTTTCAGTCTGGGTGGGGACAAAGGGCAACTCTTAACGTCTTCCATCTCTGTGTCTTCCGGTGGGGGAGGGGGCACATCCAGTGGCTTCTCAGGCTTTGGGGACAAGTGGGCAGGCACTTCCTGTGCGGCTGACGGAGCCTTGGGGAGAACTTCCTGGGCCACATACATGTGTTCATCCAGTGGGACAGCTTTCTCTGCTGGCTGCTCCACCCCTTCAGGTTGGCTCACAACTTTTGTGACATCCTCTTGAGGCATGCTGGGACAAGGCAGCGTGACAGGAGGCTGACTTGTCATCTCCTCCTCCTCCTCCTCCTCCTTCACCTCAGGCTCCTCCTCCTGATGACCGGCATTGATCGGCCTCCCTTGCCATGGAGACAGCTTTTTGTCAGGCGGCTCCTCTGATTCGCTGTCCACTGATGAGTTCCCAGAATCCTCTGCAGGGTGAATGATGACCATGTTAGTTTGCTGCTGAGGTGTCAGCTGACACCAGTAGGCAAGGGTTCTTACCGTTGGACGCAGGGTCTGAATCGTACATACCAGATGTCCTCCTGGTCCTCCGGCCACGGGACACGTCTGGATGAGATGAACGGTCAAGCATTAACTTCCTGCTGCTGACCGTGTAACCAAAACAAGCATCACGTCTCTTACTGTCGCCGTTGGCCATGTTGGGGTCCGTCCGGATGCCCTTTCCGTTGGCGTGCCCCTCGTTACTCGGCGTCTTGCGCCTGGCTGTGCTGGTGGGAGTTGTCCTGATTTGAGGACGACCTCGCTTGGCTCCCATGGGTTTCATGGCCGGTGCCATGATTGCCTTGTCCTCGTCCACCTCTTCTTTGTTCTGAAGGTCAAGATAAAAGTTTCAGCAAATGGACAGGAGGTGATATCATCCTGCCTCTCACCTTCACCTTCTTCCGGCTTCTCTTTCTTGCTCCTTTCTCCGTGGGCCAGATGATGCGGTCGGCCTTCACCCACTCGTCGTACCTGCAGAGCGCACTTATATTACTGGCTGCACGTGGATCCACACTGCATGTGAGACTGGCGTGCGCGCTGACCTGACGTTCCAGCCGTAGTAGTGCACCAAGTAAAAGTGCTCGCCGTTGTCCATGTCTGTCTTCTTGATGTGAGCCTCGTAGATCTTCTGGGTTTTTCCTCGGCCATACTTCACCCTCACCTTCGTCCCTGTCACAGAGTCGCCATTGTCCTCATCGTCCTCCTCACTTCTGAAGGACACGCCATGGGCACTTTTCAGCAGACAGCCAAATAAACTTAAACTCAACTCAATGAAAGTCTAACCTGTCTGCCCGCCTCCTCTCGTGCTCATTCTCTTCTTCCTCCTCCAATTCTTCCTCCTCCTCCTCCTCATCATCATCGTCGTCGTCTTCATCATCATCATCCTCCTCCTCCTCCTCCTCCTCTCCCTCATCATCCTCTTCCTCATCATCCTCCTCTGAGCCCCTCTCAGACTCATCTAAGTGTCGGTTGCTGCGCCTTCTCGCCTCCCTGGGCTCATCACTGTTTTCTTCAGCTGCCTTGTCGGGTCTGGCGGGCATGTCCATCTTTGTTGCCACACCGCCACATCGCCTCCTCCCCTAAACAGTACATGAGATAAGACTGAGTCGGTTAGCAAAAGAGGACAGCGGGCCTGTTGGGGGATGTGGTTGTCATGGTTTCATCGTCTCACCCTTGGCGACGGCTGTCTCTCCTTCAGCTCTTCCTTATCACTTTCACTCTCTGGCTCCACCTGCATGCCCTTGTCCTCTGCAGGCTCCACCTTGAGTGTGGGCAAACCAAGCTCAGCCCTCATCGTCCTGGGAATGATCTGCGCTTTAGGGAGGCGGGGGTTGTTATGATGGATGGTCCTGAAGGTGATGCAGGCGGAGCGGCAGTACTCCTCAAAGCCATACAGGTACCTGTGATGGGGTTAAAGATCACTATTACTTATACATATATTGTTTTGTTTACTTTCATAGCATAAATAAACAAACATACTTCCTGTAGGCTGTCTTCACATTGTAGGATGCAGCAGAGTTGAGGACAGGAATGCCCAAATCCATGTAGACCTGCTTCCATACCGTGCCGCTCTCAATCTGACACAAACACAATCAATCATTGTACTGTAAGATGGGGCTAGTAAGCACCAACATGAGGACGTTACCTTGCGGCAGCCTCCATGTTGGTACACCAGACGGAAGAGTTTGAACAGGTTCAAGTCCTTATAACCCAAAACTGGAGGCTTGTTGATGGGTGTCCCTGAAGCACGCGTGCAGACACACACACGGTAAGAATTGGTCGAATAATGGGCAGCATTGTCATTGTAAGGTCTCACCTCGGTCCTCCATGAACTTGTAGAGCTGCTGCAGGAAGT